>NC_033623.1:11961098-12164105 GCF_001540865.1 Ananas comosus | reverse complement strand
AAAAAGTAGATTTATCTGATCAAATTAATATATTCATTTGATTAGAGAATAAGATAATCAATTAAAAACTTAGTGTAAGTTAACCAATTGGTTTTTTTTTCTTTATATTTTTCTATTAATTTTTAATACACAATGCCACCAAGATTTGATATGTTCATCTATAGATAATTTATTATTACACATATATGATATAGTACATATTTTTATATAGGCAGAAAATAATCCCCTGTATCATATTTGATACACTTAGGCCCGGTTTGGATTGGGTATAAATTAAAATTTTTAAATTTGCTAAAATACTACAAATTATTTATTAAAATTTGTATAAATTAAAATATTTAAATTTATAAAATATTATTTACCCGCCGCAAAGCGCGAGCCCTACACTAGTATTTAATTATTAGCTAATGTTTAGGCTTAACAAAGCAAAAGAGAATAGCTTTAATTTGTTACTCACTAATGACTCACTATAATACGTATGTTACGTATTTATGTACACATAATACGGTAGTTGGGTGGTGGGGACAGAATTATAGTAATCGTACGGTTGAGCTTCCAAATCTTGGTCCACTACATGTCCTACATGACATCAAACCACGTGCACAAATATTTAATTATGTTACCGACCGTTTCCTAGAAAAGGCTTGATGGTTGATACCTGAGACCTAAATTTGAATCCTAGTTAATTCACATTTCCAGCTAATTTTATTTCTAAATGAAATAAACAAAACGGGTAGCGTGCTACCTATATCTCAAAAAAAAAAAAAATGGAAAATTTAAAAACTGACACGGTGCGATTTTGATTTTGTCGAGTATATAGATGTGAAATGGAAGACATTCTCTTGGAGATGGATAGAATCCTGAGGCCGGAGGGGGCAGTGATCTTCCGCGACGACGTCGATATTCTGGTGAAGGTCAAAAATGTTGCGGACAGAATGTGGTGGGAGAGCCGGATCGCCGACCACGAAGACGGCCCGCGGTCAGGGAGAAGCTGCTCTTGGCTGTGAAGACATATTGGACAGCCCAGGACCAGAACCAAGATCAGTAGTAACATGGAGTTCGTTTTGTTAACTTGATGGGTTTGTTGTTCTTCTTTTGGTTACTATAGCTCATAAATTTTGACTTTTGTTGGTGTAGCACATGTGGAGGAAGGGGTAGTGAAGTTTACATGAATTACTTGAATGAACATAAGGCACTTATTTTCATGATTCAACATATGATTCAACGACCAATTTCGTTAAATATAATTTACGTTATTAGAATATTTAGATATCAAATTATATAATTTTTCAACATTATTTATCAAATAATCATAAGATCTCAAAAATAACTATTTTAATGACTGATGCGGCTCGTTTGTAAGTTTCAAATGTAGAACAATCCTAATTAGATAAAAATTTAAATTAAAAACTACTTGACATTAAGAGTAAGATCAATATTTTTTATTTAAAATTAAAGTGCTTTACCACTAATTTTACGAACTTTTATTTTTAGCCATTCATTTTGAAGCTACTAGATTACTAAGAAAACGAAGCAAACAAATTGCAAAATTTAATTTCCAGATAATTCCTATACCGTAGATTATATTTAACGGAACTGATCGTCGTAGATGTCTAATAATTGAAAACAACTTGAAATACGGAAGGCTTCCTAGCATACTCTATTTGCATTATTTTTTTCTAACTTTTATTTTTTACAATTAAATAATTTATTTAACCAATTTTTAACCTGAGTTAATAAATACCAAATCTTGAAAATGGCCTTGGGCTTCTAATGGGCCAGGAGAGGCCCAGTCAAAGTACTAGTCGCTTATCGGGTTTGGTAGGCTTAGGCCCAAACATATAAACTATTCTTAATTACGACCCGGCTCGCAATGCCGTTTTTCTCACAATATTATCTAATTTGAAAAAATATTTGCATTATAGCAGCATCACCAACGAGATCCATTGGAAAGCATTTTAGATTTATTGAATTCGACTAAATTTAGCCAAAATTTAAAAATCAGTTTTAATAAATTTATCTATCGATATTAACATTTGCTCTTCATGCTAATAACATTGCCCTCTATTTAGATTCATAGATAAAAATATATTTTAGTAATCACTGATCTTACAGGTTTTGTGTGGATCGAGTTTCGCCTTTTTACTAACATTGATAATAATAATAATACTAATAAAAAGAAACTCTCCTCCATTGTCAAGAATAAAGGATTAGATTGACTACATATATTATGCGGAAGAGATTGTGGGATTTGATTGCAGTAATTTTAAAAGTTTGATCTTGAAATTATAAAAAATTAAAATTTATAAAGTGTCACTTACATCATAGTTTGAGAACCAAACATACAATTTATCCAAAAAAAAAAAAAATATGGATACTAAGCTGACGTTTCTTTTTTTTTTTAGAGATAGGTAGCACGTTACCCGCTTCGTTTATTTCATTTAGAAATAAACTTGGCTGAAAATGTGAATCAACTAAGGTTCAAACTTGGGTCTCAGATAACAACCATCAATTCTTCGCCACTTGCTTTAGGGATGGTCGATAGCTGACGTTTCTTTTGACAAGAAATTTGGCCTTCCTGAAGTTTTCTTTTCTAATGAAAAGGATATTTGCTGTGAAAATAAATTTTGTTATATAATTTTTATATATTATAGGAGGGGCAGTACTAGATTGCTTTGTAATTCCTACATCCAAGGTTTTCCTTTGGAAAGAAAAAAGAAAAATTGGAGTGCAATGCAGTGATGCAGGCTAACGGATCATAACACACGCCGTTTCTAATCAGTGGCGGCGTGCGACGCCAGGTACTCGGAGTACACGCCGTGCGAGGACCGGGACCGGTCGCTGCGGTTCGACCGGGACCGGCTCATCTATAGAGAGCGGCATTGCCCGGAGAAGGGCGAGCAGCTCAAGTGCCTGGTCCCGGCGCCGCCCGGATACCGGAGCCCGCCCCCGTGGCCCGAGAGCCGCGGCGCGGCGTGGTTCGCCAACGTGCCGCATAAGGAGCTTACTGTCGAGAAGGCGGTTCAGAATTGGGTCAAGGTGGAGGGAGACAAGTTCGTGTTCCCCGGCGGCGGGACCATGTTTCCGAACGGTGCCGATGCGTACATCGACGAGATCGGCCGCCTGATCCCGCTCCGCGACGGGTCGATACGGACCGCCATCGATACCGGCTGCGGGGTACCGAGCCGCCTGATCCTGATCCTCTCTCTGACATCAGATTGTTTCATATCAGATCGATTTTTTTATTAACATGGTATCAGAGCTGCAGGTTGCGAGCTGGGGCGCGAGCCTGCTGTCGCGAGGGATCCTGACGATGTCGCTGGCGCCGAGGGACACGCACGAGGCGCAGGTGCAGTTCGCGCTGGAGCGCGGCGTGCCGGCCATGATCGGCGTGCTCGCCTCCAACCGCCTGCCCTTCCCGGCCAGAGCTTTTGACATGGCACACTGCTCGCGCTGCCTCATCCCCTGGCATCTCTACGGTACCGACATCTTCTCATCTCCTCTTTTCCGTGAATTAAAATTTACTTGTGCAGCAGCTGATGTGTTATCTTAAGATTGTGGTTTTGTTGGCTTATATAGTAGTTACATTATCTTAAACTGATAAGATTATCAATTCATTTTGAATTATCCAAAATTAGCTAGTAGTGCAATTCAACCCCCATTGTTGATTTTCTTAATCCTGATGAAAAAGACGGATTATACCTGATCGAGATCGACCGCATTCTGCGGCCCGGGGGGTACTGGATCCTCTCGGGCCCGCCGATCAATTGNGGGAGAGAACGCAAGACGATTTGAATTCCGAACAATCCGCAATCGAGAACATAACCAGGAGCCTCTGCTGGAAAAAGATCAAAGAAAGCGGCGACATCGCAGTTTGGCGGAAGCCCACCAACCACATCCACTGCAAGATCACCCGCAGGATCTTCAGATCCCCCCGGTTTTGCCCCGCGGACTCGAGCCCCGACGCCGCTTGGTACGCGAAAATGGAGCCCTGCATAACGCCGCTGCCTCAGGCGCACAACATCAAACAGGTGGCGGGCGGGGAGCTCGCGCGGTGGCCCGAGCGCGCCGCGGCGGCGCCGCCGCGGATCGTGAGAGGGAGCGTCGCGGGAGTGTCGGCCGAGGCGTTCGCGGAGGACGCGGCGGCGTGGAGGAGGAGGGTCGGGTTCTACAAAGCGGCCGCGGCGGAGCAGCTGCGGCGGCGCCGCAACGTGCTCGACATGAACGCGCGTTTGGGCGGCTTCGCCGCCGCGCTCGTGGGCGAGCCCGTGTGGGTCATGAACGTGGTGCCCACCGCGGCCCCCGTGGACACGCTTGGTGTGATCTACGAGCGCGGGCTCATCGGCACGTACCACGATTGGTGAGTTTTGGAGCTCTTGTGTTCAGTTTAGTTCACTTATTACTCTATTTTCTTTTTATTTTTTATTTTCTCTTACCTTACTGATGATTTTTACAATTAAGCCGTAAAAAGTTTATTTGCTGCTTCAACCAAGTGATAGCTAAACGTAACATATTTACATTAGAAAATATTTTAAAAATTCTAAAATTTTTACAATTTTTCTTACTACAATGATATAAAATGACCGTTGCAACCATCGGCGCACGTACTTTCTCGATGATGGTTCCAACCATAATTTTATATCACATAAAAAGAAAAAAGATTAAAAGTATTTTTTAAATTTTTTGAATGTTCCAGAGTATAAAAATGATAATTTTACTCATCATATTATCAAATTGGAGCTAGCTAGGTCTACGAAGGAAAGGAATTGTAATTTTTACAACTTATAATTTAATAATCTTGAGATTTTAAACAAAATTTTTAAAATTTTTTATTAAAAAAGGTGATAAAATTAGTATAGTAAAGTTACCATTTAGCTAAGTAAAATTATAGAATTACAAATTTATTAGAGTGAATTGTAAATCTAGCATTGATAATAGAAGTTGCCATGGTTAAGATTCAACACGGACGTAGCAAACATGAATCAAAACATTAATTGATGTAGCCATTTCCATCTGATAGATATGTTTCAAACAGGAAGGGATTGATTGAAATGATTGATATGATAGAAGATCAATAGCAACAGAAGATAGATAAATGCTAGTAATTAATCCATTGTGTAATGTAGACAATCTTAGTTACATGCATGTAGCAAATTTTGCTTCATTGCAGGTGCGAGGCAATGTCTACATATCCGAGAACTTATGATCTTCTTCATGCTGATTCAGTGTTCAGCCTCTACAAAGACAGGTTAGCATGAAAAATTGACCAAAAATCAAATGTCCTGACGGAAAATTTAACAAACTGACACGGTGCGATTTTGATTTTGTCGAGTATATAGATGTGAAATGGAAGACATTCTCTTGGAGATGGATAGAATCCTGAGGCCGGAGGGGGCAGTGATCTTCCGCGACGACGTCGATATTCTGGTGAAGGTCAAAAATGTTGCGGACAGAATGCGGTGGGAGAGCCGGATCGCCGACCACGAAGACGGCCCGCTGGTCAGGGAGAAGCTGCTCTTGGCTGTGAAGACATATTGGACAGCCCAGGACCAGAACCAAGATCAGTAGTAACATGGAGTTCGTTTTTGTTAACTTGATGGGTTTGTTTTGTTCTTCTTTTGGTTACTATAGCTCATTAAATTTTGACTTTTGTTGGTGTAGCACATGTGACATGTGGAGGAAGGGGTAGTGAAGTTTACATGAATTACTTGAATGAACATGAGGCACTTATTTTTCATGATTGAACATCCGATTCAACGACCAATTTTGTTAAATATGATTTACGTTATTAGAATATCTAGATATCAAATTATATAATTTTTCAACATTATTTATCAAATAATCATAAGGTCTCAAAAATAACTATTTTAATGACTGATGCGGCTCGTTTGTAAGTTTAAAATGTAGAACAATCCTAATTAGATAAAAATTTAAATTAAAAATTCTACTTGACATTAAGAGTAAGATCAATATTTTTTATTTAAAATTAAAGTGCTTTACCACTAATTTTTACGAAACTTTTATTTTTAGCCATTCATTTTGAAGCTACTAGATTACTAAGAAAACGAAGCAAACAAATTGCAAAATTTAATTTCCAGATAATTCCTATACCGTAGATTATATTTAACGGAACTGATCGTCGTTAGATGTCTAATAATTGAAAACAACTTGAAATACGGAAGGCTTCCTAGCATACCTCTATTTGCATTATTTTTTCTAACTTTTAATTTTTTACAATTAAATAATTTATTTAACCACATTTTTAACCTTGAGTTAATAAATACCAAATCTTGAAAATGGCCTTGGGCTTCTAATGGGCCAGGAGAGGCCCAGTCAAAGTACTAGTCGCTTATCGGGTTTGGTAGGCTTAGGCCCAAACATATAAACTATTCTTAATTACGACCCGGCTCGGCAATGCCCGTTTTTCTCACAATATTATCTAATTTGAAAAAATATTTGCATTATAGCAGCATCACCAACGAGATCCATTGGAAAGCATTTTAGATTTATTGAATTCGACTAAATTTAGCCAAAATTTAAAAATCAGTTTTAATAAATTTATCTATCGATATTAACATTTGCTCTTCATGCTAATAACATTGCCCCTCTATTTAGATTCATAGATAAAAATATATTTTTAGTAATCACTGATCTTACAGGTTTTGTGTGGATCGAGTTTCGCCCTTTTTACTAACATTGATAATAATAATAATACTAATAAAAAGAAACTCTCCCTCCATTGTCAAGAATAAAGGATTAGATTGACTACATATATTATGCGGAAGAGATTGTGGGATTTGACTGCAGTAATTTTAAAAGTTTGATCTTGAAATTATAAAAAATTAAAATTTATAAAGTGTCACTTACATCATAGTTTGAGAACCAAACATACAATTTATCCAAAAAAAATAAAATATGGATACTAAGCTGACGTTTCTTTTTTTTTTTTAAAGATAGGTAGCACGTTACCCGCTTCGTTTATTTCATTTAGAAATAAACTTGGCGAAAAATGTGAATCAACTAAGGTTCAAACTTGGGTCTCAGATAACAACCATCAATTCTTCGCCACTTGCTTTAGGGATGGTCGATAGCTGACGTTTCTTTTGACAAGAAATTTGGCCTTCCTGAAGTTTTCTTTTCTAATGAAAAGGATATTTGCTGTGAAAATAAATTTTGTTATATAATTTTTATATATTATAGGAGGGGCAGTACTAGATTGCTTGTAATTCCTACATCCAAGGTTTTCCTTGGAAAGAAAAAAGAAAAATTGGAGTGCAATGCAGTGATGCAGGCTAACGGATCATAACACACGACCGTTTCTAGATCAAGTGGCAAAGGGCTTGGTGGTTGGTACCCGATACCCAAGTTCGAATCCTAGTTGATTCACATTTTCAGCTAAATTTATTTCTAAATGAAATAAACGAAGCGAGTAGCGTGCTATCTATCTCTCAGAAAAAAAAAAAAAAAAAAAATCATAACACCGAAGACAAGTCAAAAAAAAAGAAAATCAAGTGAGGCCTTAACCATCTACTTAATATAACAAGTAAGTTTTTACTTATCTTTCAGTATATACATGGGTTCAAAATTTATTTACCTGATGATGTTCAAATTATTTTTTCATCAGTAAAATCAACGTCAAATGAAAAAATATGTTAATTTGGAATATTTACAATGGTTTGGCTAGAGGGTGTTTATGTCATATTTAAATAATAGAGTATAAAGTAAAACTTTAATAAAAATTCAGAGGGCTACCAACACAATTAACCTTAATATTAATCATATATATATATACTATGTCTAGACGCGTGACATATATATTTATCCAAAGTAGTTGGATATACATATATAGTTTTCTTAAATCCCCATCGTAATACCTGGATCTTAGCTAGAGGATCCAAAAGGTTGGTCGAAAACAACGATTCTGAGTATTTTAATTTTTAAGGCCTTTGATTTCAATCCTCACATTTTCATAATCTTTAATTTATTGAATATAAATATTAAAAATATTATTTTTCGATAGTTTAATTTTTTTTTAAAATAACGATTATTTTTTCTAAGCTTGTGTCTCAAAATTTCTAGAATAATTAATTTCTTACAAAATTACATCTCAAAAAACATCTCCCAGATATAATTCAACCACACCTCAAAATATTTTTCTTCCATTTAATTCAAGCTTGCATCTCAAAAATTTTCCCACTTGATTCAAACTTATATATCAGATGCGGGGATGCGTATAATTAATTTTCTTCTATTAAATTCAAACTTATATCCTCTCATTTAATTCAACCTTACCTAACTTGAGAAAAAATATTGAATATATAATCTCGAGAAAAGCTAATTTTCCGAACGTGAAAGAAAATATTAAATATGAATAATATTAATAGATTAATCTTTTAAAAAATAATTATTATTTTTTATTATTAATAAAACTAAGGTTTCCGACACTTATGTTCAAGTTTAAACTAAGCTATAACAAAATTACGTACAACACCACATAAAAGTGACGTACGCCCCTCTCATTGGAGTAATACCAACGCCGACTTCGTATAGCTTCTAAATACTCATATTTATATCCAACGCCGACTCTGTCAATGTTAACTGTAGGTTAATTATAAGTTGCTTTTGCGTATAGAATTCAATAAGAAAGTAGCACCAAGGCTCCTGTACTACCAAATTATTTTCAATATTCTGACTTCCAAATCGATGATCGGCTCTTTTAGACTTGATCTACACTATTAAAAATATTTGAAAACTAAATTTCATAATTTTTTGACATTATTTACCTATCAAACGAGTAGTCTAAAAATAAACGGTTAAAAATAAAAATTTAATAAAAAATAATAAAAAAAAGACTTGAATTTAAGAACAGAGATACTGATCTTACTTTAAATAGTAAAAAAAGTTTTTTATAAAAATTTCATCAGATTTGAATTATTTTACACCGTTAAATTTACAAACACATCACATCAACCATTAAAATTGTCAATTTTGAGATCTTTTGATTACTAGCTAAATGATATCAAAAAATTATGTAATTTAGTTTTCAAATACTTTTAATAGTGTAGATCAAGTCTAATGGAGCCGATCGTCGATTTGGAAGTCGCATCATTAAAAACAACTTAGTAATACGGAGGTCTCCGTACTACTAATAGCATACCAGCCTAGCTCTCTCTCATTATATATATATATATATAGTGGGCTGGTATGCTTATGGAAGCATGGAGCCCTCCATGCTTCCAAGTTGTTTTCGAAGTTTTGGCCTTTCGAATTGACGATCGGCTCCGTTAGAGTTGATCTAGAGTATTTGAAGCACCTCGAAAATAAATTTTGTGATTTTTCGATATCATTTGCCTAGTGATCGAAGGGGTTCAAAATCAATAATTTTAATGGCCGTGGTGAGCCGGTTGCAAGTTTAACGGTGTAAAAATATCCAAATCACATGAAATTTTGATAGAAAATTCTTTATACCATATAAAACAAGATCAATAATTTTGATCTAAAATTTTAATGTCATATCATCATATTTTGTAAGATTTTTATTTTCAGTCGTTGATTTTAAGCCACTTCGATCACTAGGCAAATGATATCGAAAAATCGCAAAATTTATTTCTTAGATACTTCAAATACTCTAGATCAAGTCTAACGGAGCCGATCATCGATTCAAAAGTCCGAACATCGAAAACAAAGTGGAAGCATGGAGCCCTCCGTGCTTCCATAAGCATCCTAGCCACACTCTATATATATATATATATTGTCTTTATGTTCTACTATGTTCTTTTATACTGTAGCATCAAGTTTGTAGTTTGGCAGTTACCACATTCTGCTTTTATCGGCCCCTCTCTCTCTCTCTCTCTCTCTCTCTCTCTCTCTCTCTCTCTCTCTCTAACTAAAAAAAAAAAATTGAAGAATTGATTTTCCACAAATGAGTTCCAAATAGCTACGTAGCTTAGAAAAGTAGTACCTGGACATCCAAAAATAAAATACAAAATCTACACCATAAAAATCGAAGGCAGGTTTGGTCCATCCCTTTTCATCCTGGGACTGGAATGGACGAATCTGTTTGTTCATATTTAATACGTGGAATTTTTATCTCGATTTTGATTCCTGGGTAAATGGGAACCCCTCCAATTACTCTTTTTTCTAATTCGGCGTAGGATGCCCGAGTGGAAATCGAATTCTGGCAGAACGGATTTGTTTGGATTAAATTTAATTTTTTAAAATTTATTTTTTAATTAAAACAAAAGTTTAAGATAAAAAAAATATTTATAAATTTTAATTTTAATTTGAACTTAAATTAAGAATTAAAATTTAATTAAGCATTTCGAATCTAATTTATAAATTTGAAGTTAAATTTAAATTTAATTTAAAATCTAAAATTTTATTCAAATTTTATTTAAAATTTAAATTAAATTTATCGATTCAAATTGAAATTTAAATTATAATTTTAAGTTTGAATTTGAATAAATCAAAATTTAGTTTTATATTTTGAATTATCAGTTCAATTTTAATTTTTAATTTTTTAAAAAATATATTTAAAATTTTAACATCATTTTAAAATTTTGACGTAAATTTTTAATATTTAATTTTCAGTTTAAGTTTAAATTAATATATTATAAAGATAAAATTGACATATTAATTTGATTATATTTCTGATATCTATCTGAACCAAACATAGATAATGAAATAGTTCATTTCGATTCTAATTCAGATGGCGAACCAAATATAATGAGATAATAAATCATTCTAATTTGTTTGCAGCTTATTCTCATTCCAATTTCGATACCGATTCCGACTTCGAACCAAACACACCTTAAAAGCATATTTGGTTTGAAGGATTTGACGCCTGAAATGAGGATCGAGGGATGGGTATTCTGATTTTTATTTCGGAGAGAACGGAATCCCTTTAAAATGGTTTAGCAAGGAAGGAATATGCTTTGAGAAAAGAATTATTTTGCACAATAATTATTTACATTCAAGCATTAATTTATATTCGATTTTAAATTACAAATTTATATATATAATTGAATTATGAATTCAAAATTAAGTTTTTTAAATTCAAGTTTAAATTCTAATATAAGTTTGATATTTGAATTTTAGTTTTATATTTAAGCCTTGACTTTGAATTTAAATTGGAATTATAAATTTAAATTTTAAGTTTAAATTGTGATTACGAATTTGAATAATAAATTTAATTTCAACTAAAATTTAATCTTTTTGAATTTTATTTTAAACATGATTATGACTATGATTCTTTTTACCGACGAAACAAATTAAAGATTTTATCATTCTGTTTCAATTCCAGTCCATTCTGATTTCTATTTTTAATATTTATTTTCATTTTGAACCAAACATGTCCTACGAGTTAAAACACCCCTTCTGAATGTTTAGCATTAAAAATATAAAGTTATGACAAGACTAGTATTATAAACTTAAACTCTCGTGAATAGAATGTAAGATTTACACCTAACTTTAGCTCGAAGCAACATCGGCAAATCAGGTCATAGTTGTTCGAACCAGCGGGATTCACTCAACTCCCTTCTACTGCATTTATGTAGTTTCACTGTACTTTTGATGAACTTGTGTTTGGCTAATGTAAGAATGAAAGAATTAGAAAAACAATTATGGAAATTTCGCTTCTATTTTCACTACTTTATGCAGTAGTTTAAAGCGTTCAAACCAAAACATTTTTTTTTTAAAAAAAAGAAGAAGAATATATATACGTGAATTTGTTGGGCGAAGAGGAATACCATGGCCTAGTAAGTAGGCCTCCGCACAAACAGACTAATTTGCATGGCCCAATATTTGCGATATTAGGAGTCATTTTCTGGATGAGAGAACGTGATCACGGGCCCCAATTCTACGCTGCTGCAATCCTGGGTCACAATCGGAAGTATGCACTTTCGGCTTTGGAGTGAAAAGGGCTTCCCACCCGTACATGCATGTACAGGGTCTCCAAGTGGAAAAATTCTAAAATGCCGTATATTAGTGACGTGGCATAACAAATCAATCAAATATCTTTTTTCAGAAATATATGTCCCATCATGATTACAAAATAAAAAAAATTTTGTATCTTTGTTTGAAAAGAAGAAATGTGATTGGCTTGTTATTGATGACGTGGTGCAAGTGTGACAGTGTAGAATTCCTTCTTCAGGTCACGTTGGGTTACGGAAGCTAACACATGCAAGTCCACGCTGGAAAAAAAAATAAAAATGCAGCGGTCATATTAGTTACGTATGACTGACTGATTATCGAATTTCTCGTTTATCAAATTACTCTCTCTTAATCTATCCATCCCAAACATAGTATTTTATACTTTTCTTTCAAAACAGATATATAATTGGCTGATTGTAAATACAGTAGTATAACTGCAACATATTAGAATTCCTCCCACCATAAAAGGAAGTTCTCCGTCTAATAGTTACACCACGTCATTTATATCTCAACTAATTATTTTTAAAAAAATTAAAATTTAATGAAAATATTTTTCTAAAAATTACGAGGAAAGTGGAAAACTCTCTTAGGGCCAAAGTGCCACAGCCAAATTTTATATTTTTTTTTTTTCTAAAGATAGGAATTAGCTGTTTCCTAGTACAAATAGCAGTAGACCTAATTGTAAATGATATAACTGCTACATATTAAGCTTCCTCCCACGATAAAAGGAAGTTATCCGTCTAGTAGTTACTAATTACACTACATCATTTATATCTCAGTTAATTATTTTTTAAAAACATAAAATTTAATGAAAATATTTTTAAAAAATTATGAAGGAATTGGTAAATTCTAGGGGCCAAACTGTGATCGCCAAATTTTAGAATTTTTTTTTCTAAAGATATGAATCGGTTGTTTCCTTAGTGCAGATGGTAGAAAACTCGAAATTTACATGTAAAAAAAAAAATTAAAGATATAAATTTTTAGAAGGTTGTAGGAGGCTCGTAATTAAATTTTAAGGTTTTGAAATTAGTGTTGTGTGTAGATATATCAACGGGTCGGATTCAAGGCGGATTTTCAAAAACCCGAATCCGAACCCGATTCTAAAACTGAGACTCAAACTCGAATCCGAACCCGACGGATTTTAAAAATCGATATTCAAATCCGAACCCGATCAAAAATTCGAAACCTGAACCGAACCTGTACCCAAAAATTTAAACCCGAAACAATTATTTCTTTTTTCAATATTTCAAAATATATTATATTAAATCTAAATTTTTAAAATACAAATTAAATATAACATCAAATTTTTATATATATATATATTATATAATACAAATAAATTCCGGTTTGGGTCGGGTTCGGGTTCGGGTCGGGTACAGTCAAAATTCATATCCGAATTTATATCCGTCAAATTTCTATTTTTAATATTCATATTCATTTAGCATCGAATATATCCATTTCATTCGAGTTCGGTTTGAAGAAAATTTCGGATATCCATATCCATGGACATTCCTAGTTGTTTGGGATCCCGGTCTATGGAGTGCGGTGCATGGAATCGCTTTTCCGCTATTCGACACTGCAGGCGACAGAGATGCTGCCGAAGATTTGCCGAAGAATTCTGTATTCCTGAGACTAACAACATTCCTGTTATTACCAGAAACATGCAAGGGCAAAATCGGAATTTAGCACCAGAACGAGTGGAGCTCTAATTTTACTACTAATTATTAAAGCACTTGGCTAATTAATTGTGATTAATTAAAGAGTCGATAAAGATATCTTCCTATTAAATTATAGGTACCGAATTTTTGCATAGAGAAGGAGCTAAATTTTTAATTTCTAATCACACATAAAAGAATTTCACACAGAACAAATTATTATTAAATGTTTTATTTAAATTTTTAAATAAAATTGAAATAAAAAGCTATATTAGGCTTATAATCCAAAATAGAAGATTTGTAATCTCAGAACATTCCCATTGGAAAATCAATATTTTCTTTTTTAACTAGAAATTAGAAAAATTAGTAAATGCTAGACGCTTTTGAACTAGGGATTATAAAATAAACAATAATATATACTCCTAGATTGGGCCTACATGTTATACTATTTTTTTAAAAAAATCCACCTTTTTTTTATGGTATTAATATAATTTTTATTAAAATTTATTTATTTAGATTTTTATATACGCCGGAATGGAAAAACATAGAAAACTTATACCTACCATATGTTGATGAGGACTTTTTTCGAAAATAATTCTGTAAAATTTCGTATTTGCCAAACTAATCCTATGAAATTTTTATTTGTGAAACTAACCCTCCTCTCGCCACGTGGATGCCACGTTAGGGATTCCTCAAAAAGACGGTGAATCGTTCACCGTCTTTGATATTTGTTGTGAAGGCGGTGAATGGTTCACCGTCTTCATAAGACGGTGAACCATTCACCGTTTTTAGTACAAATTCCTACACTGCGCAAATCTTTCCAAGTTCATAATACGGTGTCCTTGATAATACGGTGAATCATTCCTCGTCTTCTCGAGGGCACAGAAAAAGCGGATTTGAGAGGGCGGAAAGGGAAAATGGCGGAAAGGAAAATTTTGCACTAAAGACGGTGAATGGTATACCGTCTTCTAAAGAGGGTGAACCATTCACCGCTTTTACAACAAAAATTATAAAGACGGTGAACGATTCACCGCCTTTTTGAGGAATTCTTGACATGGCGCCCACGTGGCGAAAAGAGGGTTAGTTTTACAAATAAAAATTTTACGAGATTAGTTTGGCAAATACGAACTTTCACAGGGTTATTTCGAAAAAAGTCCGTTGATGATGTACATGTATTGTATTTTTTTATATAAAATTATAATTTATATGTTATTGGAGACTTAACCCCTTTTTATTTTGTTTTTTTTGTAATATACATATATAAACCATCGAAGTCCTACGACAGACGCTCCAGCCGCGGACTTCTTCGCCTCCGCGCTCTCTCTCTCTCTCTCTCTGTGGGAAACAATTCGTGTTTTTTTTTCTCTTTTGTTTTTTTTGGGGTAATCTCCCACTCCTTTTTTGGCGCTATAATGCGATTCCCAGCTTAGTTAGCGCATGGAAATGGGGGTTTTAGCGGGGGCGAAGGGGCCGCGTTGAGAGAGAGAGGGGAGAGGGGCGGGGTGGGGGGGGATGNGCTCCTACAAGCAATTAGCGGTGCTCTCGGGGCACGCCGGCTCCGTCTCCTGCGTCGCCCTCTGCGGCGAGTTCGTCCTCAGCGCCTCCCTCGGCGACGACATCGTCCTGTGGCAGCAGCCCGATCTCCGCCAGTTCGCCAGGTTCGGCCACGGCGGCACCGGCTCGGTGAAGGCGCTCGCGGCCTCCGGCGCCCGCGTGTTCTCCGCGCACCAGGACGGCCGCATCAGGGTCTGGAAGGTCTCCCGCCGCGGCGGCGCCGGCGCCGGCGTCTTCCGTCGGCGGGAGTCCGCGGCGGTTAGGATTCAGGCCGCGTTTCGCGGCTATTTGGTTCGCACTTCTCTCTCCCCTTTTTCTCTCTCTTTTTTTTTTTCCATTCTCATTTTTTACGATTACGCTTCCGCGTAATTTTACTCTTTTACTGCATTTTTGATGAAATTTTAGATCTAGGCTTTTTTTTTTTTTGGGTTTTTTGGGTACACTTTAATCTAATTTATATTATAGAGTATAAATTCATGTGGAACCCCGAGGTCACGTCTTTTTAAGATAGGAATTTGTTTTGTTTTGTTTTTTTTTTGTGGCTAATATTCTTCGATTTTTTTTTCCTGATTAAATTGTTGGAATGGGGTCCGTGAGCTAGATGGCGTGATTCGCATGGATCATCCTGTCACCTCCACTATATTATTACCATTTCGCTCAAACCCTGCAATGGTCCCTCCTATTCCTTTTTCCCATTTTTACTCTGTTAGTTATTCACTTTTGACATTAAAAGAGGCTAATAAATCAACGGGCACTTTTTATTTATGTGAGCGGTTTTGGTAATATAAATATAGATGGTGGTCCATCGTACTCACCACGTGCATTTAGCAACAGCTTTGTGGTAGTAGTAAATGGCCATATTTGGAACTCAGAGATTTGGACGTAAATGTCTATTTCTTATTTAAATTCCTGTAATTTGCTGACACAAACAAAACGTAGAAAAACTTATCGCTAACGCGCTTTTTCACTGCTGCGTTTTGGGAATATGATGTTGGGGTTTGTGAAAAGGCGAGGAAGGCGCTGAGGGCGCTGAGAGGATTAGTGAAGCTCCAGGCTTTGGTGAGAGGCAACATTGTCAGGAAACAAGCTGCGGAGACGCTGCGGTGCATGCACGCCCTGGTTCGAGTTCAGGCCCGGGCTCGCGCTTGCCGCGCCCTGCGCGCACAGAGCGTCGGCCCATGCACCCACCCGGTACGTTACATTGACCGTCGTCATAAATCAAATAAATTGAAAAATTAGATAATAAAATTAAATTTTTTTTAAAAAAAATTAGATCAAAGTAATTATATTTGAGTTATTTTTTTGATAATTTCAGGGCCATCCAACATCAGAGAAACGCGACCACAATGTACAAACAAATATGCCCAAATCCGACCGATTCGGCTCTCTCAAGGTACAATTCCTACTTAATAATTTGAATATCACAATCCAAATCGATTCATGCCACATTGTATTTTCATTTGTCCATGGAAGTCCCTTACCACGGAGGCTACAGATCAAAACACTTCGCCGCGCTCTTCCGGTTGGAACTGGTTGGACCGCTGGATGGAGGATAGGTATTGGAACATCCATGAACCTGCAGCTAAATCCAGTCTAGGTACAACGATGGACGACGAAAAGAACGCCAAGATCCTCGAAGTCGACCCCGGAAAACCACAATTCAGTAACAACTCTAAGAAGAGCCGCGGTTTCGCTGCTGCTGCTGCTGCTGCTGCCGCGGACTCAGACTCGACGACCGCCCAATTGTCGATCCCGAGCCCATCCACGGGCGAAGTGATGCAGCCGCTGAGCTCCCTACGGTTAGCAGCCGCCGACCTCGAGGAATTCGGCGAATGCCCCCAGTTCTATTCGGCCACCTCGCAGCAGGGGCGCGGGGGGCCGTTCACGCCGTCGAAGGGCTGCTTCGGGAGCTACCTGGACTACCCGAACTACATGGCGAACACGGAGTCTTCGAAGGCGAAGGCGCGGTCGCAGAGCGCGCCGAAGCAGAGGCCGGAGTGCTACGAGAAGTCGGGATTGATGAAGAGGGGTCAGGTTTCAGGTTCGGGCTCGGGTTGTGGTTATGTTTCTGGGCAACACAATTCTGCGGCGTCGGGGCCGCAGAGGTCGCTGCACGCCAAGTTCGCCAACAAGGCCTACCCGGGGTCGGGCCGGTTGGATAGATTAGGGATGCCGATTAGGTATTAAGATTGTTCGGAGATCCGCGAAAGCAGGTTTGGTTATTTGATGCGCGACATCTTTGTAATATATTTGAAGCTCTTGTATTTGTGTTCTGTTATTAGGAAATTAACTGTCTTATAAATGCTGTTTAATTATTTTCTAGCCTCCCACTAGTTATATACTTATATCGTGTGTTTGGTGGCAATATATAATTAATATATCAGCGGTTTCCATTCCCTGTTTAGTGCAAAATGTTTGTGTTAATGTATACTTTGATTGATGGCTTGCTTTGTCCAAATCATGTCCTTTTTATCATCTTCTTCTTATTGTCTACGATAGATGGGTTAGTTGGCCTAATCTTGACTTTTGTCTCGAGGCTCAGAAACAACTGCTCCATAACTACCGCTCTTGTTTTTAAAATTATATTTTAAATTTAAGATCTCATTAAGATCTCACACATATTAATCATAAAATTGGTAATCGATTATACTGTATGCCGTCGATAACAATTGCTACTTTTTCATTTATAGGCAAATGAGAGAAAAGGAGCATATTACACTTGTTTGTGATATACATATTATAATAATATGTCTCAACAAATTGAGTGTTGTAAACGCAAACAGTAACTATCTGTTTTACAAATGACCCGGACTTAAAAACACACACACACACACACACACACACACACACACACACACACACACACACACANGAAAACAAAAAAAAAAAAAAGAAGATGATATTACATACGTTTAAGAGAGACAAGGGTGGGTATGCACAAGATGCTAAAGCTTTTGTAAGGATTCTCGAGGCATTGAATGACGTATACCAGTTCCGTCCGTGATGTTACGTTTTTCTTTTTGTAATTATATTTTGTTTTTGTGTTGTTTTTGGCTCTTTCTTATTTGAGCTTTTTTTTATTTTTTATTTTTTTTTCGCTTCCAGGGAGAACGTGATCTTGGTGTCGGTTTCTTATCGACTACATGACGGCTTTTTCTGTTTTTTTTTTTTTTTTTTCTTTCTAGAATTCGATCTCTCGAGGGATTCGTTCCGAAAAAACTGCACTAAGAAGCTCTCTCATAATGTCTTAAATTAAATTAAGCAGCACTGATCTGATATCATATGTTAATTTTATCTTTATCTCTACGCTTTCTTTTTACTTCTCATTGGTTGCATGAAATTTCTCTTTATAAAATTTGATCCCTCCAAGGGAACCGTTCAGAAAAAAAATAAACTTTGGATAGCTCCACAATAAGATCATACTGGGGAGTTCGGATTTATTGTCACATATTAGTGTTGTCTCTATTTAAAAATTATATATATATTTTAAACTTTTTAAGCTTTATTATTAAAATTATAGCGAACGAAATTCTTGAATGGAGGTAAAATTAATATGTTGCAGTGGATCGGGAGCTACTAAATAAGATGTTATTGGAGAGCTTCCAACTGAAGTTTTATTATGATCTGAGCACGACTTTTGCTTAGAAGTACCCTAATAAAATTTGACAAAAATATACATAATTTATCTGAACTATAGATCATTTCGAATTAGTTGCCCAATCTTTTAAAATTTTGATTTTACAACATAAATTTTTGATTTATTTGATTTGAGTCAATTAACAGTATTTTGATTTTAAAATTTACGTAAATTATTTTAATGAATTTATAGTTATAAAAATTGTATAAAGCATACTAACTAAACCTATAAAGATAAAACGAGGCATTCCAATTTTATAGTGAAAGCACCGTTGACTGACTCAAATTAAATAAATTTATAGGTTGCATAGTAAAATCAAACACATTTAAAAGGTTGGACAGTAAACTCAAAATAATCCATAATTTAAATAAATTCTATATATTTTTATAATAACTTTTTAAAAATAATTTGTCAAGGTGTATGATTTACCTCGGGTCAAAATTTTAAAGTTTTATTTAAACTTTCTATACCGTGTCGAACATTTAAAATTATCATTCTATAGTTATATTTACATTTACAATTTAATGAATTTATTATAGAGCAATTCTATTTGTACCTCCATAACATAGGTATAACAGCCACATTCTAGGCTTTGTATCATCAGAATTGAGATATTAGTTGTATCAATTTTTTTTTTCTAAAAATTTTAAATAATTTTTTAAAAATTTTGAATGCCAAGGATGTAAATCTGAAACGTATATAAGAGTAAATTAGATAAGATAGATTTTTTTTTTTTTTTTTTGAGAGAGANATAAAATAAAATAAACTTTGCTTGTTTGTCCCTTTTTAGTCTCAGTAAATTTTATTATATTTTATTTTACGAACTAAAAGATGATACTAGAGTAAGTAGAATTATACTGAAGCTTCTTGATCCTCTATCTTGTGGTTTATCTCTCTCTCTCTCTCTCTCTCTCTCTGTGTCTCTCTGGCTCTTTGTTTGTTTGTTACTTTTGTTTTTATTCCTGATACATTGTATCAATGAATTTCGTAGAATGTCGTACGATTAATTATTAAGTCCGTAGCAAAGTATATATGATTAGCATTTGGAAAATAATAAACCTTTATGTATCTAATTAAGTACGTATACTAATGTCATGAGCCAACTTTATACACGTATATTACACCCTTAATTAATTAGTGAATAATTTAGCTTTTAGTATCTTTATCTGTGCCATCTTTTAAAATATAAAATAAATAATTCGTTGTGATAATTTTATATATGTTCGTCAAATATCTTAACTTTTAGCTAACACAAGAGGAACAACTATGGCATATTCTTTAATTTAAAGGAGTATGTATATATATATATTTTAAAATTTTCCGAGGCAAAAAAAATTTAGTAGGAGCATTCATGGAATTATCCCTAGTTTATCTATAACATACTTTGGCGCATTTTGATGCACATGTAGCAAGTTTGATAATTAGTGATAACTTAGCAATTAGGTGTAATATATAAAGAATGTGACCCATTATCCTGAGCCCCAAAACAATGATTACTTAAATCAATCATGTTCTTCATTAGCTGCAGCTCACCTGGCCTTTCCTAGTGTTAATTTCTCCAACTGGAGATTCCCTTTTCTTTCTCTTTTCTTTTTTTATTTTTTCTGAAACACTTTTTCATCATAAGGAAATAATTCCAAGGAAAAGAGAGAACCTTTATGTTCATATAAAAATGATGTAAGATGCACCAAACAACTCCACCCTGCAACAAAGAAACTGCTCTATCAAGCAAAAGGAATAAAGAGAATTACGCAATCAATATAAGAGGATATATCTTTATTGGCTAGATAACAAATCCAGTAGGTTGGTTGGTGCAAACTATTCATGTCTCTTTTGATAACATCTCTTAAATGTATATAATATTATAATACTGTTTTTTCAACAGCTTTAGGTTTTCTGAGATAGATGTCCCTTCATACTATTTATTGTTTTTTTTTTTATATAATAGAGATTCTTTGCTTTTATATTCTTTACTATTATTGAAAAACTTTTAATTTATCTATCAATACTCAAAATACTCTTCTAAAATCCAATCTCACTAGTAAACCATAGAGGAAAAAAAAATATTTGAAGAAATCTTTTAAAATCAATAAAAATATTTTGGCCATCCATGGATCGATCAAAAAAATATTTTTAAAATTTTTAACGCCATATTAGATATTAGCCCTATATAACATTCAATATGGTATCAAAATAGGAGGTCCAGAAGCTCAACTTACTGAGATAATCACTGTTTCACATTATTTAATAATATTAGCATGCTTTTTGTAAAATATATATATTTTTTGTTTAGGTAAAATATTATTAAAATTCATCTAATGAATTTTATAGAAATTTTCGTCAGCTGTTTAAATCTTAAATCTTTTCGATTCTTTATTTCTTTCTAAAATCGTATTTCTAATTTTTAAAATTTCTCGACAATTAATGAGTTTTACAGAAATTTCTGCCAGCGGTTTAAATTTGGAATGTTTTTAGTTCTTTATTTCTTTCTAAAATTACATCTAGTATTTTTGAAATTTCTAAAGAGTTGTAATAACTTTTATATAAATTTCGAATTGACAAGAAAAAGAGAAATGCATATGCGACTTCTTGTATTTTTAGACAATTTTACAAAATGTCATAGATATTTCCGCCAATAAATAAGTTAATTAAAGAGTAAAAATGTATAAAACCTATTTGAATTATAGATCATTTTGATTCGACTATCCAATCTTTCAAAATTTTAATATTAGTACCAAACTTTTGGAATTATTTGATTTGGCTCTTCCAATAAAAATTTAATCTAATTGATTATTTTAATAAATATATAGTTACATAAATTACATAAATGTACTACGTAAACTCGTAAAGATAGACGACGAATTAAAATGGTTTAAATCAAATAAATTAAAGGCTTATATAGTAAAATCAAATTTTTTAGAGATTAGGTAAGCAAATCTAAAAGGCTGATATTTAAGACAAGTTTTATAGATTTTTACCTAATTACATCACACTACTTTTCAACACAACAAGCCCTTAGTTGGGCCAAGTTTTAGCCCATGTCGGGCCCATATCATATCTTACCCTTCATCTCAGCCCACTGCAACCGGACCTACTAAGTGTTTGTTTTGGACCCGGCCCATTTTTTGGTTTTGGAGCGGCAATATTGCGGTGTAAAAGAATCCGACCCGAATCGATAAATTGCTAAAATGTTTTATCCACGCTGGTGTCGGTTCCATGGACAACAGAGGCTAATAACTCTTAACAAATAACAATCACTGCTAGAGTATAGACCAGCTTAATAATTGCTATATAAAATTTCATTTAAGAGGTCATGGGTGCTTATAAATAGACTCGACTCTAAATTTTTTTGGACAAAAGATTTGATAGATAAGTATTAGATATAAATATAAATATAAATATAACTATTTTANCATTTTGATTCGACGATCCAATCTTTCAAAAATTTAATTTTAGTACCAAACTTTTGGATTTATTTGATTTGGCTCTTCGAATAAAAAATTTAATCTAATTGATTATTTTAATAAATATATAGTTACATAAATTACATAAATGTACTACGTAAACTCGTAAACATAGACGACGAATTAAAATGGTTTAAATCAAATAAATTAAAGGCTTATATAGTAAAATCAAATTTTTTTAGAGATTAGGTAAGCAAATCTAAAAGGCTGATATTTAAGACAAGTTTTATAGATTTTTACCTAATTAAATCACACTACTTTTCAACACAACAAGCCCTTAGTTGGGCCAAGTTTCAGCCCATATCGGGCCCATATCATACCTTACTCTTCATCTCAGCCCACTGCAACCGGACCTACGGAGTGTTTGTTTTGGACCCGGCCCATTTTTTGGGTTTGGAGCGGCAATTTTGCGGTGTAAAAAATATCCGACCCGAATCGATAAATTGCTAAAATGTTTTATCCACGCTGGTGTCGGTTCCATGGACAACAGAGGCTAATAACTCTTAACAATCACTGCTAGAGTATAGACCAGCTTAATAATTGTATATAAAATTTCATTTAAGAGGTCATGGGTGCTTATAAATAGACTCGACTCTAAATTTTTTTGGACAAAAAATTTGATAGATAAGTATTAGATAGAAATATAAATATAACTATTTTAAGATAGTATATAATATCTGAATATATTTATTTTAAATCTATCAAAACAGTGAAAAACAGCTCTTCTCAATGATCTTCAATGTGGATAAAGTTATAAAGCAACGATTAGGTACAATCCAATTTATACTTACCTAACATTCAAGATGTTCATATACGAAACTAACCAAAACCTTCTCTTTTATTTGAGAAATTAAAAGCAATAATAATTTCTCTGTTCCCAGTTGCACAGCAACTGCAATGCTAGAAAGCGTAAATCGCCCCCTTCATTAAATTACAACCGCTCTCCTTTCTCCCTTTCCCACTTCCCACTTCCCACTTCGCTCCTCTTTTTTCCACTCCTATATTGTTATTATTCTTATTCTTATTCTTATTCTTGTTCTTATCTCCCCACTCCGATCCCCACCTCACTCTGATCTCTCTCTCCCTCGTCGATCGATCAATTTATGGTCGCGATCTGAAGCGGATCTCAAAACCCTAATTCTCACTCCCTCCCGATCTTGCGGCGGCGGCGGCGGCGGCGGCGGCGGAGGGGAGAATGGGGCACGTGAACCTACCACCGCCGAGGAGGGGCGGGGCGGGGGCGGGGGCGCGGGCGTGGACGGTGCTGGACGTGGTGTGCGCCTGCTTCTTGGGCGGCGTGGTGGTGTTCTTCGTGCTCGTCTTCACCTCCCTCGGCGACTCCCTCGCCGCCTCCGGCCGCCGCTCCCTCGCCCGCTCATCCTCCCCCTCCGACCCGCGGCAGCGCGAGCGCGTCCTCGCCCTCTTCGACTCCCGATCCCCAACCTCCGCCTCCGCCGCCGCCGCCGCCGCCGCCATCGACGCGTGCGCCGCCGACGAGGTCGAGTACATGCCCTGCGAGGACCCCCGCCGCAACAGCCAGCTCAGCCGCGACATGAACTTCTACCGCGAGCGCCACTGCCCCGCGCCCCCCGACGCCCCGCTCTGCCTCGTCCCCCCGCCCCCCGGCTACCGCATCCCCGTCCCCTGGCCCCAGAGCCTTCGCAAGGTATCCGCGCTCGCTCGATGCTTCCTCTTTGTATCTCAACACAACGATCCAACTCAATTGTACCTGATTGGAGGGATAGATGCAATGCAAGTTTTAAAGGCAATCTAAAGTATCTAATACTAGGATGGAAAATTGGGACCTTTAAATTAATACTCACTACTAGTATAGATTCGTTGTGGATTGGAAATTTTGAAATTGGCATTCCTATATTTGCTGCATTAATGTGAGAGTATTCTTACTCTTACGCACAGATATGGCATGATAACATACCGTATGGTAAAATCGCCGAGAGAAAAGGTCATCAGGGTTGGATGAAGGTAGAAGGCTCGTACTTTACGTTTCCCGGTGGCGGAACTATGTTTCCGGACGGAGCGGAACAATACATTGCCAAGCTCGGACAGTTTATTCCGATAAGCGGGGGTGGGCTCAGGACGGCTCTTGATATGGGTTGTGGGGTAAGCGACCTACGTGTCACCAATTAATCTGCTTTCGATGGTTGTATTCTAATCTCAGAAATTTGATATACGGTCCCTGTCTCTTCATAAAGGTTGCGAGTTTTGGGGGATCTTTGCTTAAAGAAAATATTATGACGCTATCCTTTGCGCCGAGGGATTCGCATAAATCACAAATACAATTTGCTTTAGAAAGGGGAATTCCTGCATTCGTTGCAATGCTGGGCACACGGCGGCTTCCTTTTCCAGCACACTCCTTCGACTTGGTTCATTGTTCGCGATGTTTGATTCCTTTTACCGCTCATAGTAAGTTTTCACTTCCTCCTCTGCTGTTGCCTGTGCTGCATTGACCTGCATTTACTGTGTTTATTATTATTATCTTTCATTCATAGCTAAACGACGAATGTGTTGCAGATGGAACTTATCTGATTGAAGTGGATCGTTTACTTCGTCCGGGAGGGTATCTAGTTATATCCGGCCCTCCCGTGCAATGGGTTAATCAGGACAAGGAATGGAATGAGCTGCAAGATATGGCTCGTGCTTTGTGTTATGAACTGATTACTGTGGATGGTAACACTGCCATCTGGAAGAAGCCTTCAGGACCCTCGTGTCTTCCTACCCAAAATGAATTTGGGCTTGATCTATGCAGTGATAATAATGACCCAAATGAAGCTTGGTATACTCTTTTAGATCTTTACTGTTCATCATTTAGTGGTTCATATGCTTGGAAATAATTTCCCTTTTTTCAAAACCTTTTCGAATACAAAACTATGCTCCTTGCACTAATCAAATGAACCAACTACACCCCCCCCCACGAAAAACACCAACACAAAACTTGGAATAATGGCACTTCTGTAAGAAACAATGCTTTTCAGTAAACTGTATGAAAAATTCATGTGTGCTGGGTTATATATGTAAATAGATGATTTTGCGGAGGTATATATTTAAAACCCCCATAGTACAAAGAGACTTGTTATATTGTGCTAAGTATCTTTTGTGTTTGCTAATATCTTAAAATTTTCCACTCAGGTACTTCAAGTTGAAGAAGTGCGTAAGCAAAGCCTCCTTCGTGGAAGAAATAGCTGTTGGCTCGATTGAAAAATGGCCAGAGAGACTCTCCACACCGTCTGCAAGGGTCTCAGTCATGAAGAATGGAGTTGATGTGTTTGAAGCTGATACTCGGCGGTGGATCAGACGAGTTGCATATTATAAGAAATCTCTTGGTGTGAAGCTTGGAACTCCACAAATCCGAAATGTTATGGACATGAATGCATTTTTCGGAGGCTTTGCGGCAGCTCTTATTTCCGATCCTGTCTGGGTTATGAATGTTGTTCCTGCTCGAAAACCACTAACCCTTGGAGTTATTTACGACAGAGGTCTGGTTGGAGTTTATCATGATTGGTATGTTTCTGTTGCATATCTTGTCAGTCCTCATTTTAAATCTATTTAAGACTCTGCAGCATCTCGTTAATTTGTTATTTCTTCCTCTCTGTTTATGTGTGGTCTCTCTTGTTTAGGCTAGAACGTTAAATCCATGATTTGTAAAGAATGTTTTGAGCTTGTCAACTGGTTTTGTTTGGAGCTATTTTTTTTCCCTTTTATGTCATCTAGAATATCATGAGAAAAACCTGTTAATTTCATGGTGCCAGGTGCGAGGCTTTCTCAACTTATCCTCGAACATATGATCTCATTCATGCAGCAGGAATCAACTCCTTGATAAGAGACCCAACTTCTGGCAATAGCAGGTACATTAAGTATCTTGGGATTTGGTAACAAACATATTAATGTCCTTTCATCGAGCCTTTTTCTTGAAAATTGTATTGTATTCTGAAGCGTTCATCAATGACAATTCAGATTGTTACTTTCAATGTGGGCTTTGTTGCTTTCAATTGGATTCCTGCTTACTAAACTAGCTGTCCATATTCTCTGTTGTATTTGTTATAAATTTCTTTACACATGGCTTCTGCAAGGACCATAACCACTAATATAGCGAATCGCCGTGAAAGTGTCTTTGCAGCCAAATTAGAAGCTCCAATTTGGAACTACTGCTTTTGGGTTTCAGTATCTCTTTTCTGCTGCCTGTGGTTGCAGGTGTCATCTTGTTGATCTCATGGTGGAGATGGATCGCATGCTCCGCCCAGAAGGTACTGCAATTATAAGGGATTCATCGGAAGTGATCGATAAGGTGGCACGAATTGCTCATGCAATTCGGTGGAACATACAAATTCACGAGAGTGAGCCTGAATCACGCAGCGGTGAGAAAATTCTCGTGGCAACAAAGATATTTTGGAAGTTACCTTCAGCCTCACACTGAAGTAGTTTTCCTATTTTGGGGTGCATGCATGTGTCATTGCCTTTTGTTTTCCTTTTTGGGGAGGGGGTGGAGTAATCCAGCCTTGATGCAGCTAAAGTTCAAGTAGGTTGTCCAATCTTATATATATTCTTGTAAGAAGTGATCCTAACATTAATTATATGTCTCATGTTATTTTTTAAATCGGTGCCCAATAATCATATTTAGTTCTCAGAGTAGTCGGGTTAGTTGCAAGTCTTGTGATGTACTAAGATTTAGTAATAGAAATTGGCTCCCTTCTTGTTCCCCTTTTGAGTTTTTCAATGGAAAAAAATTAAAAAAACAAAGGAATTGTATCATCTGTTACAACGTTGCTGTTCTTTTTCTTCTATTAAGGATGTTTACATTATTACTGCTTGTGCTATAATAAGTATTTAGTTTATTCCTCGTGCTGTAATTGGAGTTTCTGCTGTTGATATAATTACGGCGTTTCGGTTTGCTGCTTTAAAAGCTTCAGATTTTTTATTTGTCAAATGTATTATTCAGCGAGAAGCTATTTCAAGAGCAAGAATGAGGTTTTTTACTCTCGGTTATGGTTTTTCTCTCTACTGGTGTTTTATCCAATGAATCACCTTTGTTACCTCTTTTGGACTAGCCTAAATGTTGCACTTATGTGTTGAGTGCACTTGAATTAGCAAATTGCACATTCTTTTCTCAGTTAGAATCTGATGATAGTCTAAAATAATTTTCAGATAATCACTTTAGTGATTTTTGGATCTCACAGTAAGTTACTAGTTCCCATTTAATCCATTTCAGTTCCTTTGGCTTGTCAGCCCTGTTCATCTTGCCTGATGCAGCAATTCAGCTTAGGCATTTAACTTGAAATTTCTTTTCCCAAGGATGTGCATTCATAGCTTGTAGAAACTTAGAACCAAGAGTTTAAAAATAAATGAATATATTTTCACAAACATAGAATCGATACGTACAAATCAACAGGATAACAGAAGAATGTACTTTGCTAACAACACACCACAACACAATCTATATCATCAAAGAAATACAAGTTTAATCCCCCTATAAAACACCCGGTATCGTTTCCCCCTCTACGACCGAAAGAAGAAATACTGGAGTAATGCTTCAGTTATTACAGCTCCACCTCGACGATGGCACGCAGCTCAGGTAGTGACACCAGTGGCAATGATCATTCGCGTTCGCCCCACGGAATAGCATTATCAGCCCAACCGTAAAACTACATTATGAGAGGAAATATGAGTTTCATTTAAGGCATATATCAACCAAGATACAGAAAAAAAACAAAAACAAAAAAACAGTAAATAGAAAACAATAGATGCTCAGATATCTTTTGCCAAACTATTCAAGTGAATTATGCACCCAAACTTAAAATCTTGCAGATTCACAAAAAGAGCTTTCAGAAGATGCAGAGTTGAGTTGTGTTTTATATGAGAGCTAGTGACTTTTCTTCTGCTTAGACCAAGCTATATGTAGATTGATTCTCATAATAATATAGCTAAGCAAGTAGAGCTAAAGAGAGGGATTTGTTGGTAACAAAGCATCAACCGGACCTGAAGTGAAAAGGAAATTTCCAGAATTTGCAAATTGCAGCTACCTAAGACAATAAAAAGTACATTTTCCGACACAATCAGTTGGTAAAAAACTTAGTATAAGAGCATACTTACCCAGCTATGACCAATGTGAGCGCAACAACCAATAATATTAACTGGTAAGCCTTATGTCTCGGTGGGACCTTCCTTCCGGGAGGCAGATTGTGCCGCTCCAACCACGCAAACTGAGGTTCGAGCAACAGTACAAAACCTAAGAGAAAACCAGTGAGAAATCCCCCAATATGTGCAAAGTTATCTACATGCGGGAGTATTCCGAGGGCCAAGTTGATCGCGATCATGGCCAAAAGAGTTATCAAAGCTCCTGCCTATAGAAGTAAGTCGAAAAAAATCATCCTCCAGAAAACTTACTGATGAGCCTCGAAAAGAAAATGAAAGAAAGAAAAGATCAACCTTGTGTGTGTATAAGGTCCAGTTAGTGAGAAGCTCCGACAGCATTGCTCCGAGAAGACCGAATAAAGCACCAGAAGCACCTACAGAGATGCTATTTCGAATGAAGAGAGTGGAGAGCACGCTACCACCGAAGCCAGAGAGAAGGTATATTGTCCCAATTCTTACTGCGAAAGAGTTATCGGCGATTAATTAGCCAACATATATAATATATATTGAGAAGTTACAAAATCAAACCAGGTAAATAGCCCCCCAAAACAGTTACTGAAGTAGAATGAAGCGAAGAGAACAGATAGCTTCGGCCTATTTAGAGCTTTTTCGATCGATTAAAAGAGTGCAGAATAGAGCAAAGCTTACAAAATCCAAACTGCCGCTCAAGACGAATTCCGATGATAACGAGACATGTCATGTTAGCAATGATATGGATAAGACCCGCGTGCAACCACATGCAAGTAATAAGCCTCCACCCCTGATGTCTATGCACCACTTTGTTCCACTGGAGAGCTCCCAACTTTTCCAATCTGCGAAAACGTGAATTTGATGAGGACTTGATAACTAGATCACATATTCTGGTAAACTAACATGCCAACATCATAGAATTAGGGTCATTAATCAAACATACTTGTCAATTAATTAGCAAAATTTAAAGATGAAGAGTGAAATAGCAACTGGTTCTGTCGATTAAATAAAACCCAAAATCTGAGAGNTAGAATTAGGGTGATTAATCAAACATACTAGTCAATTAATTAGCAAAATTTAAAGATGAAGAGTGAAATAGCAACTGGTTCTGTCGATTAAATAAAACCCAAAATCTGAGAGGTGCTACATTTCTAAATGTTTTCATTTCGGGTCTTGTTTGCTGGAGATTACGCGCAAGATTATAGGCAAAATGTTGGAATTTAACCCAATAATTGAAGGGGAATGAATCCGCAATCTCTCTCAAAACTGAGAGGCCTTTAGAGCCGTTTCCGATATCGTGTTACCTAAAAATTTGATATGATAGGAAACAATGCACGAAGAGTCTTTAACAGGATTGGCCTATCAAGATCAACCCCCCGCATTACTAAAATCCAATAAATTAACACTCCGACCTGTTAGAGAGAAAAGAGGATAAAATATTTTTCTTTCGTTTGGATTGAAACTTGAAACAGAGAAATGAATAAAAAAACAGAGAGAAAACGGCCTTCCATAAGGATCAATTTTTTTCTCTAAATCCAACAGGGAGGCTTTTTTGCTTTTCCTTCCTTTTTCAATCATATTTTTCTCTATTAAATGAAAGCATATAAAATGATCTTTTCACCAGCACAGATCGGCGGCACATCACAACAACAAAACACAGAGCATGTATTACATAAGCTAATGCGAATCATATCAAGAAAAAAAACCAAAAAAAGAAAAAAAGAAAAACATTTTCACGTGGATGAGGAGGGACCGAGGAGGCGGGTTTTCGCGAGGGGCTGGAAGGAGAAGGGGCGGAGGGAAGCGGGCGACGCAGGAGCGTAGGGGTTGCCGGGGTGGCGGGGCAATCGTTCACGTATGGCCACCACGAACACGCACGTTCGCCACGCGAACAAAGGCACGCCACGCGCTCCACCCCGCTCCGCCTCCGCCGCCGCCGCCGCCGCGCCGCCGCGTCGTAGAAGAACGCGACTGGGCCACGTTCCCGCCCCGTTCCCCGCGTCGTAGTAGTACCGCGTCCGGACGCGCTTTGCCGCCCCCGCGGCGCGCCCGCTTCTCGGCGTCGGCGTGGGCATCGTCGCTAGGGTCGAGTCCGTTGGAGGAGAGGAGCGGAGAGGAGAGGAGGACCTCGTTTGGTTAGTTGAGTTCTATTGTATTTTTTATCACGAAGAAGAAGAAGAAGCAGAAGAAGAAGAAGAGAGGAGGAAAGGGTCATTTTAAGAGGTTTTAACTTTTTCCGGGTTTTTGTTTAAAATATTATTGTGGATTGGTGGTTTTATGGTTGTTTTGTTCACGGTGAGGATTTTTTATTTTTTTTAAGAAAAGGTGTATACTATGTGCTTCGTTTATTTCATTTAGAAATAAATTTAGTTGAAATATAAATTAATTAGAATTCGAACTTAGGTCAGATACCAACCATCACACTTTTTTGTCATTTGCCACTAGAACGGTCGGTGTTGTTCACGGTGAGCATCCACGAGTTGTTTTCATCGTTACATGCTAGCGGCATCTTTTTTTTTTTATTTCTTGTATTTTTTTCTGCTTAAGATAGATAGCGTGAATTATAAAATAATTAGATTATCTGACGAAAATTCTAAAATTTCTTTTATTTTTAAGTTATTATTTATTCAAAATAAATTTTAAATTTTAAATTTTTATTAGAGTTCCAGAAGGGTACCTACGGACCGCTCTGAATTATGTTAATTTCGAAGAAATAAAAATATATAATTAATTAACAAAAAATATGTCTCAGGAAAGGATTTATGCGGATAGCTTCGTGAGTTTTTTTCAGATAGTCGTTGCCGGCGAGAAATGGCGTTGATTTGCTCCTTTTTTATTTTATTTTGTTTGTTAATTTTATTTTGTTAATATTTGTTTTTATTTTTTTTTCTTATTCGAAGGGGTAACGTGAGGCGAGCCTAATCCGTACATAAACCATAATGCGTGATTATTTTATTAAGAAGCGGAGTTTATGCGGGAAGACGCGTACGGATTTGTGGGCCCCCACAGGTAGAGGATTTGCTACAACGCCGTAGAGGATTTCACTAACAAACAGCTATTTTTCAAAATATGTATCAAGTTTTTAAATCTACCCTCAGAAATTTAAATTCTCCTTTTGATTAACCTCAAACAAGGTACATGTTTTGGAAACAAAAGAAAATATATATATATATATATATATATATATACTGTTTCATAAGCAAATTAGATAACAATCAGAAACAAAATCATATAAATATGAAGTTTTGAAAAATAAATAAGATATATTATTTATTTTTATTACTAGATCTTACTATATGGTACTTTAAAATCCGTGCCGGATAGAGTTTAACTATAGAAAATAATGAGTTTTTTAAAAAACACTATTAAAAATTTTTTAGAAAATTTTTTTAATTATATTTGACAGTGAGTTGTGAGTATTATATACTAAAATTGTACGGCACGAAAAAGAGTTTGCTTGAAAATATACAAAACAAACATAATAAAATAAATACATATTAAAATATTTGGCAAAATGAATTAATTCTTTGTTTATAACTGGTCAAGCAATAGATAAACTTTATTTTATTCTGTATAATTGTTTCCTACATTTTACTCCCGTATCTTTATTAATTCACATTTACAACAAGGGTTGCAGCGAATCCATCTTAGTAGGTGCACATGGACTTCTTCAAAGAGTTCGTTGTATTAAATTTTGCATACGCATAATCTAAATTATTTTGTTGTGAGAAAAATAGTTGTAACTCTAAATTATATTAGGGAAAATGTACAAAGAACACCTGAACTTTAGCACTTTCGCAAACTGCCACCTAAACTTTCACTTTTGGCTGCTAAGCTTCTTAAACTTTATCATATATAAAAGTTGAAATTCATTAATCTTTTTGGTGTAATGTATCACATAAAGTTTTATAAGCTTCAAGACATAAAAATATATATATTATTTTATGCATTCTAACATATAAAAAGGATATTAAAATTAAAGTTCGGTTCAAATAATTTTTGACCGTCATACTTAATTATCAAAATTAGAATAAGAAATAAATTTTTTTACATATTTTAAAATCTTATGTAATTATGTGCACAATGCCCCATCAAAATAATCATGTAATTAGGAAGTTCATTTCAAAGAAAAGATCAATTGAACTATTTAATAAAGTTTCGAAAAATAACTGTCAAGAAAGAAAGCTTAGGAGCCTATTTGCAAACGAGGTAAAGTTCAGGGGTTCTCTCTACAAATTTTCCAATTATATTCAAGCAATGTTACATATATTTTACAAAAGAGTCAGGTTATTATGTTATCAATAGTACCAAGTATTTTGTACTATCAAGTTTTCGCAGTTAGATCTACTCCTTTGATCATTTTTATCTGTTAGATTATACTATTCAATCAACTACCAACTCAACTTTGGAAGATCACTATCATACTAACCGCACATCCCTTAATTCAGGGATCAAAAACCTAATAGCAATAATGACTTGTGCTATTAACTCTTAATTGTATAGTAGCCTACTTCTTTTACAAATATATCCTAAGACATAAACACTACTAAGTCACCTTTGGATTAGTGGCTGTTAAATGTGCTTGGGCATTTAATAGTTGGTGTGATCACGCGGATAACATGTTTGAAATTTCATTAAAATCTATTAAAAATTAATGAAGCTATATATGTATACTTATTTATATGTATACTTATCTATTAAAAATTAAAAGTGAGTTATCAAACGCTCTATTGAGCCGAAAATTATTTTTCAGCCCAAAAACGCTTTTTAAAAGCTAGGCCAAACACCCCCTAAATTTGATATCCATCAAGCCAGAGGTTGCTATTTTGTATGAATCTTATCAATTTTTCTTTCGATGCTAAAAGGGGTGTTTGGTTGGTCAAAAAAGCATAAAAAAAAATTCTCAAAAAAAAGCTTTTTATGAAAATAAGTTTTCGATCCATTTGGTTTAAAAAATAACTAGTTTTTTTTTTTGAAAATATCTTTTCCAAATTTCAATGCAAATTAATATTTTTGTTTACCAAATTCTTTAAGAAAATTGAAAATGCTAGGATTTCATAAAATTTGGAAAGAAATTTTTCTAAAAAGCTAGTGTTTCTTTGTAACCAAATGGACGAAAAATTAAAAAATATATATATTTTTTCATGAAAAAAAATTTCTCACGCTTTTTTCAAAAAAAACTAAAACAGTCCCTAAATATCTATAATGGGTTTATAAATTATAGGACAAGTTTGGTGTAAAATTTATATCTATATATAAATAGGTATACATGTAGCAATTTTTTATCAAAAAATTCTAAACAGAGTCAATTCGTTAAACAATATTATATTTAATTAAGTACATCATCGGGAGATTGTTTACAGCTCCATATGGCAAATTAAAAAGTAGAGGAAACGCTTCAACACGAAAACGAAATGTGGGCTCTTTCCCTTTGTTCTCATTAGTTATAAGGTTATTTTTGTTCTTAATTTGGTCAAAAAAAAACGCTCAAGAACCTACATTAATTATAGGGTTATTTTAAAAAAGATTCGCTTATTTTTAAGAAATAAGCTCAATTAAGTTTCGATCTTGGAACCTCGAATATTACCTATCAAGTTCTTATCCAACTGATCTTAAAACATACTCCTAACTTATATTTTATTAGTATTTTTGTGACTTTTACATTTGCTAGCTTGGCATTGTTTTTTTTTACATAAAAAAAATATTCAACACTAGTTTTATAGAATACGATGTACCAGTGAAGGATTTTCTCTTATTGTTATGATTGATTAGCTTATATTATATCCCGGCTAAGAAATATATCACTACTTATTTAACAAAAAAAAAATATTTAAAAGTAAAAAAATACTTTTATATTTTTATTTTTTATTGCCAAATAAATATTTTGAAGGTAAGAATTATAAATAATCCATCATCTCTCCTGTATTATTTAATATAAAATTCTATTTAAAAAAAAGTCAACGATGCCAAATGAAGCCTAGTTTTTTATTTTATAATATTCTTTACCAAACAAATGCAAATTTTATTAAATTTAATGATAATTTTGTCAAATTTAATTGTTTTGAAGGACTCGACTCCTTGTTTGAAAGGATCACCATATGTTGAGAGATTTTAATAGACCCAAGACTTGAATTTAATTAAATAGTAAAAAATCAAATAACATTAAGAGCTTGGTAATATACGAATGCAAAATCTTGTTCTGATACTAAGTTAAACTATATAAAATAATCATTATTCTTAAATGCTTAAACTATAGAGAACAATATTTTTATGCCTTTATGTTCAATAGGTAGCTGATAATGGAAGCGTCGTNAAACTAAACAGATGGAAAATCATTTTAACTATTTTTTTTGAGAGAGAGATAGGAAGCACTCTACCCATTTCGTTTATTTTATTTAGAAATAAACTTAGCTGGAAATATGAATCGACTAAGATTCGAACTTGGGTTTCGGGTATCAACCACCAAGTTCTTTGCCACTTGCTTTAGGGACGGTTGGTAACTAACTAAGTTTATAATAAATTGTTTGGTTTTATCTTCAGCAGATACATCGTTGACGCGAACGGTGAAACTGGGCCGAACTAGAGCTCGATACTTTCGTAAAAAAGATAAAGAAAAAGTGTTGCTTGAAGGCCGGCCCACAATTCTAAACATATATCTTTCAGTAATCTGGGCTGGGCTTTAGCAGGACTGAGCTCAAACCTCTCTAAGGCCTGGTTTGGAGCTATATCTATATATATATTTTTTTGAGAGAAATGTAGTATGTTACCCACTTCGCTTATTCTATTTAAAAATAAATTTTGTTGAAAATGTGAATCAACTAGGATTCGAATTTGGGTCTCGGGTAATGACCACCAAGCTCTTTTGCCATTTGCGCTAGGAACGGTCGATGGTTTTGAGCTATATTGCTAAGCACGTATTCATTGTTGTGTTTTAAAAGGCTTAAAGGGGAAAAAAAAAAAAATCTGAAAGTGTTTTGAAGCTTCCCCCGTAACGATTTTTCAGACCATTTAAAGTCTAAAAATAGATATATTTATTTAGACATTATGATCTAGATTTGGGTACACAAAAATAGAACTTTTCTGAGCTGTGCGCACATTAACTATGTTGGATGCGTTAGGCCACCTGAAATATATAGAAGTATAAGCATCATGTTGACACAACTATTTAGTTCTTATCCCTTTTATTTATTTATCTAAACATTGTAGTTCCAGAATTTTCATAGATAAAACACTTTAGTCACTAATTTTTCCAAACAAATCTCTTATCGTAAGATAATGGTTCGATCAAGTTTATAAATAGAATTGTCTTTTTTTTCTTTTTTCTTTTTCTGGAAATGAGCCTTCGTGGTTTATTGGCTCAGAAAAGGTACATGAACATGTAAAAAAATAGAGCTAATATTTAACTTAAAATTAAACTTGTGATAGCTAATCAAATTACAAAAATTCATCTTCAGATCAGCATGACACGTGGGATGTCGCCTTGAACGCATCCAAAACTGCTGCATCCTTGTCGATTAAATACCAAATATTTTGTGGATCGTCTCGACAGATAGAAACTCGACTATCTTTCGGGCCACATCCCCCGACGCAATTCGATCTCTTGAACGCATCAACAGATTGATAAGTGACTGGAGTATACTCTCTTGACCATGTCCCTCCCTAACTATTCTCTTGCCCTTCCTCTTTTAACTTTTGCTTCTTTTATTTTCTTCTATCTCTGTTTTCACCTTTTTGTTCTCAGAGGCCGTAGTTGCTTCCATCCTGTACGCTTAATTCATCATGCTTTATGAATGAAGCAGCTAGCTTGCTATCTTTTTTTCAAAATAAAAAAAAAAAATTGTGATTCAATTACGGAATATAATATAGGAATTGTTACTGTCAATTTCACTTGGTTAATTAAGTTTGCACTTTTGATCCTAAAACTATAAAGCTCTTGACATTTTGATTCTCAAATTTTAAATTAATATAATATTTAACTTAAATTTTATAAATTATTACAATCTAAGTAGTACGATCTAATTTAGTCAACTAAATAGTTATATGTCCATAACGAAAAGTTGATGTGATAATTTAATTATTATTGTGTTATCAATTATAATTTTACACATTACTTTAATATATAACACTTCAATATTTAATCAACTATTGTACATGAGNTTTTTTTTGAGAGAGAGAGAGAGATAGGTAGTACGTTACCCGCTTCGTTTATTTTATTTAGAAATAAGTGAATAAATTAGGATTCGAACTTGGATCTCGAGTACCAACCACCAAGCCCTTTGTCACTTGCTCTAGGGATGGTTGGTAACTAACTAAGTTTATAATAAATAGTTTGGTTTTATCTTCAGCAGATACATCTTTGACGCGAATGGTGAAACTGGGCCGAACTAGAGCTCGATACTTTCGTAAAAAAGATAAAGAAAAAGTGTTGCTTGAAGGCCGGCCCACAATGCTAAACATATATCTTTCAGTAATCTGGGCTGGGCTTTAGCAGGACTGAGCTCAAACCTCTCTAAGGCCTGGTTTGGAGCTATATCTATATATATATTTTTTTGAGAGAAATGTAGTATGTTACCCACTTCGCTTATTTTATTTAGAAATAAATTTTGTTGGAAATGTGAATCAACTAGGATTCGAATTTGGGTCTCGGGTAATGACCACCAAGCTCTTTGGCCATTTGCGCTAGGAACGGTCGGTGGTTTTGAACTATATTGCTAAGCACATATTCATTGTTGTGTTTTAAAAGGCTTAAAGGGAAAAAAAAAATCTGAAAGTGTTTTGAAGCTTCCCCTGTAACGATTTTTCAGACCATTTAAAGTCTAAAAATATATATATTTATTTAGACATTATGATCTAGATTTGGGTACACAAAAATAGAACTTTTCTGAGCTGTGCGCACGTTAACTATGTTGGATGCGTTAGGCCACCTGAAATATATAGAAAGTATAAGCATCATGTTGACACAACTATTTAGTTCTTATACCTTTTATTTATTTATCTAAACATTGTAGTTCCAAAATTTTCATAGATAAAACACTTTAGTCACTAATTTTTCCAAACAAATCTCTTATCGTAAGATAAATGGTTCGATCAAGTTTATAAATAGAATTGTCTTTTTTTTTTTCTTTTTTTGGAAATGAGCCTTCGTGGTTTATTGGCTCAGAAAAGGTACATGAACATGTAAAAAAATAGAGCTAATATTTAACTTAAAATTAAACTTGTGATAGCTAATCAAATTACAAAAATTCATCTTCAGATCAGCATGACACGTGGGATGTCGCCTTGAACGCTTCCAAAACTGCTGCATCCTTGTCGATTAAATACCAAATATTTTGTGGGTCGTCTGGACAGATAGAAACTCGACTATCTTTCGGGCCACACCCCCCAACGCAATTCGATCTCTTGAACGCATCAACATATTGATAAGTGACTGGAGTATACTCTCTTGACCACGTCCCTTCCTAACTATTTTCTTGCCCTTCCTCTTTTAACTTTTGCTTCTTTTATTTTCTTTTATCCCTATTTTCACCTTTTTGTTCTCGGAGGCCGTAGTTGCTTCCATCCTGTATGCTTAATTGATCATGCTTTATGAATGAAGCAGCTAGCTTGCTATCTTTTTTCGCAAAAAAATAAAAATTTTGTGATTCAATTATGGAATATAATATAGGAGTTGTTACTGTCAATTTCACTTGGTTAATTAAGTTTGCACTTTTGATCCTAAAACTATAAAGCTCTTGACATTTTGGTTCTCAAATTTTAAATTAATATAATATTTAACTTAAATTTTATAAATTATTACAATCTAAGTAGTACGATCTAATTTAGTCAACTAAATAGTTATATGTCCATAACGAAAAGTGATGTGATAATTTAATTATTATTGTGTTATCAATTATAATTTTACACATTATTTTAATATATAACACTTCAATATTTAATCAACTATTGTACATGAGGTGCTATACATGGTTTCGTAGCATAGATCGCTAAGCAATTAGTTAATGCATGCATAGTTTTTATTTCTATCAATAGTGTTTTTTATTTGTCACAAAGCTAAATACTAAATAATAAGTTAACGTATGCATGGTTTTGTTTCTATCAACAGAACTTTTATTTGTCACAAAGTAATGAAAGGGGCTTCTCTTATCGCTATTCAAAACCTATACTGTACGTGGGCGCAAACTTAATCTGTGATATGATAAAGATGTGAATTCGAATTCATGATTCAAGAAAAGAAGCGGTTTAAAACTAACTATGATATTATGTTATTTTAAAAAAACCGATCTAGTAATAAATAAAAACTTATATAACAATAACAAAAAATTAATATGTTTTATAGACTCCAACACCGGTCATTTTTAATGTAGATGACACAAATTGAGATTCTAAATTCGAAATATAATTGCTTTATATTTACAGAGAAAGGAATAGCATGCTATGGTACAACAAAAATAGTAGCTGTTGAATGAGATCTGATCATCTGAGGCATAGAAGCAATTAAATATTTACTCCTCTAAAAACAATGATTGGCTGAGACAATGGCTTCAGTTTCTTTTTTTTTAAAATTTATTATATATTTTCCAGTGGTTGGATTGTACCAAGGGATCCGATGCACGTGGGAGATGATCAGATGATTATTTAGCAATAATTAATTTCCCATTCATTAGAGCTTGTTTGATAAACGTTAATCACCAATCGTTGAAATATAAGAGGGCCCATAAAATTGATCGTGTGTGAACGCATAAATTATATATGATGAAATCTTTTTTTTACAAAAAATGTATAAACTATTGATAAAAATTTATTTAAACATCATTCATACGAGAAATATAGTAATATTTTAATAAATTAATATTTTATTTATGTTAGTATATTGATAATATTTTATTTTATCAATGATAACTATATTGTGTTCGCATCTTAATTATTTTAAAATTGTCGAATCATCGTATTGGAATTGTATCGTGTATTTGTGTCCTGTATTTTATGTCCATATCAATGACGTTCCCTGGGTCCTCATGAACCTTAGTGATTCGAGGGACCAGTAAAGGCTAATTGTACCCTTTTTTAATGCAAATTAGATCTATCATACTTTCCACAAGCGAAGTTAGTAATTAATTAGAAAGCGCTCTCTTATATTCGCCTAATTACTCGGCCATGCATGTCCAAACACAACACACTGAATCTCTGTTTCAACATGTACTTATAAGTAATAAGTAGATGTATAAAATCTTACTGATTTCGACCTTGTACCCTAAGTCTAAGTGTCAATTAAGTGATGTGTTAGTCCAGNCCAATTTTCATCCAAACGCAAAATTGGTCTAGTTCCTACTTATACCTGAACTTGTACCTATCCCTAGAACTAGCAGTTCTTACTTATACCCGAACCAAACGCAGTCTTAGTGATTCGAGGGACCAGTAAAGGCTAATTGTACCCTTTTTTAATGCGAATTAGATCTATCCATACTTTCCACAAGCGAAGTTAGTAATTAATTAGAAAGCGCTCTCTTATATTCGCCTAATTACTCGGCCATGCATGTCCAAACACAACACACTGAATCTGACCTGATTGTGTAGTGAATTAACTGTGAATCTGAATCCCATGTTCCAGCTTTAGTCATTCTAAAATATGTAGATGAATAATGAATATTCATGTACAACTTTGTCAGTGGTCCAAGGTCCCAACCATGCATATTTTGCTTCTCTCTCTCTCTCTCTCTCTCTCTCTCTCTCTCTCAAAAATAAAGAAACGTGTACATGAAGATTACCGTTCAAAGTGGAAATTAGTCTAGGTCACACAGGGAAACACATGTGAGCTAATATTGGAAAGTTAAAAGTATATGCCTTGATGTGACTAATATAATTCGTTGCCTGTATATATGTACTATACATTCACGTTGTTAGGGAGTTGAGTTCTCGCTTAGTTCAAGGCTAAATGAGAGAATCATAAAATAAATTAATTGCAATTTATGCAATATAGAATATAAATCTGTAAATATGATAACATAGTGAATCCTTTAAGACTACATCAAGTGAGTCGATTCTCAAATGTAAGTTCTAATAATTTTATGTCGCATGTGAATTAGCCTAACTTGAGTTCAGCTTCTTGCTTAATTTCAAAGCAATTATTTAAAAATTCTTAAACTCATACCTTTGTGCCTATACAACCCTATAAGCCCTTAGTTTTTATTCCATACAAAAATAAAAATTCTTAGTAAGTTATATACATGATCCAGGTGAGTGCATTTATGCTGTGTAACTTTTCTATCTCTGAAGTGTCGATTGCAAAGTATGTAAAATGAAAAACACAGTACTTCCTTAACATATATGTTTAATTCTAAAAGTTATTAGTTAATTTCTTTGCATTTTTCTTTTTCTTTTTTGTTATTTCACTCTCTACATGCACCAAAACGTGTGATGGTATATTTGTTTATTAATTATTTAAGACATATAGCAACCCAAACTATCGCATACAAAATAATGACTAAAAACAACTTTGGTGCAATAATAGCTTAAGCTGGTCCCACTTACTTAATTAGATTGCATTGTTTGTTTCTGGAAAATTTCATTTTCGCTTATCTTATAATTGAGTAATGCTATCTACACACGTAATTTATTATTATTATTTTTTCATGATTTTGCGATATGGAATGCAATAATTGCAAAGATCTTTATCTAAGTGATTTCGTATTAAGTAAGTGATTTATCATTAATTATTGGCTTTTAAAGTAGTGTACGAAAGAGAATGTTGGAGATGTAATATTCTGAAACTTCCTTAATTAGATGGATTTAACCTTTTGATGATTAGTGCTATTTAATTCGTAGCATTTTGAATTATTTGGTTCTATTTTGGTTATTTTAAGTTTTTCTTTTTCAAAAAATTTTTGCAACTCTTCTAGGTTCGTTGATACTAATCCTTTTGCCATTACAAACATTTTAGTTTAAATATTGCTAATACTTAATTTCATCAATATGGACATATATAGATGGTATACAGTACTAAATTATTGCTAAAAGTTTTGGTAATATTTACTAATCTTTTATCCTCATAAAAGAATGCCTCTAAAATTCAATTTTCTTATATAGTTTTAGTTTTTTTAATCAACAGAACAGAAGCATTATTTGGTAATTATATATATAGCGCATTCAAGATTAAAACAATCCACAGGTTGTAAGCCAAATACTCATGTATCTTGTACTTTGTCTTTAATTTTTATTTTAAATCTTGTTTTTTATTTTGGTTTTAAAATGTATGCGTCGTTTTCTCTACTAATAAATTGATTTTGAAGGATGGATTATATCTCACTACCACATTTATGTTAGAGCTCAAACGTCCGTATCGGATATAAAATAGAATCTTTACCCCTATACAATATTACATGTCAAAGGAATTAGGTTTTAGGAATATATATATATAATACTCCTACATATAGGATCCAAAACAGAATCTTAATTAATCTATGGATAACATAGAAGATCTTTCCATCTAATAATCTAAGCTTTGAATTGGGGTTGAGCTCTTCAACAATTTATCCATGTATTATGGTTTTATTTGATAATCTAAAACCAATCAATTATCTAAAACCACGTCGCTTTACACTGCGTCGACTTTTATGCATTTAGAAGAGATACCACATAATTATTTGGACCACTGTAATTAGCCAAACCCTTTGGACAACGACAATTATACATTCTCAGTACAAACTAGGAAACATCAAACATCATGTGGTGCTGAGTCCGCACAAACTTTCAACAAGGAAATTACAAGCCTTACTAGTGTTGCTCAACTAAATAACAAATGGATAAACCGCAGTGCTAGTCCCGATCCAACATAACATTTATATTTTATTGAGCAATACTTCAATACTCCATTTTAATTTTAGCCGCTTATTTTTAACCAATGAAGGATTAAAATTTATGCATAAAAAAAGATAATCTGCCATTGCACAAGCAGTATCGATCGCCATGTATGTGAATTTAGAAATTTTTCTAGAAAAAAGAAGAGAGCTAATATTAAAAAGTTAAATAACTAATATTGAATAGTTTTGCATTTATACTACCATTGAATCGTGGACAGAATGAGTTTTTAATTGGATTACCCATTTTGAAGGCCGATTTTAATAATAATTTGTGATAACGTTGAGTCATAAATTTAGTAATTTATAGTTTAAAATTAATTTTCAAGCATCGAAACTTTATGTTTAAATAGTTAACAAAATTCATTTTTTAACTATAATATAAATTAAATCTAAATTTATAATTTAAATTTTATCAATAAATTTGAAATTTAATTCTGTTTTTCAATATTGAATTAACAATTTCAACTTACTTTAAAATTTAGAAATCTTTTATTTAAATAAATAATAAAAATTTATAAATACACTATAGCTTAAATTACAGTTTTAAAGAGATTAACATTTTTGAACTTTCATGTTAGTTTAATATTGAATTGACAATTTGAACTGATATGTTTACTCATTTAAATATAAATTTTTCTTTCTAAAATTTAAATTTAATTTATACAATTATAAATATAAAGTTTAAAATCAAGTAAAATTTTAAATTCGAATTTATGAAGATTTATCACTTATCAAATTAGGTATTATCTAATTTGGTACTTAACAAAATTAAATTAGGAAATGAAGATTTGTTGGATATTATCAACTTTGGTAATTAGCTAATACTTATTTTCAAATATTATCTTTACGACTGATTGATAACCTGTTGAGCAGGTTACTATCGTAAAAGTCAATCTTAACCTCAAAAATTTAAATTGTGAGATTTAAATTGGCCGGTGTACGTACTGAAGCATTTCTCTATTTTATTTTGGTCCTCAAACTTGTCGGCTATAAACTTATAAAAATACTGATCTCTAGTAGTTTAAATTTTAGAGAATAACGGTTGTTTTGTATGTTTAACTACACTTTTGATTTCACCGGTCAAGCGCTTGAACTTTCAATAAATTTTTATTTGGGCTAAATTACACTTTTTAGTTCTCAAACTATGAGACTAGTGATATTTATTTATTTATTTATTTATTTTTTTTGGAGAGATTGGTAGCACGCTACCCATTTCGTTTATTTCATTTAGAAATAAACTTAGTTAGAAATGTGAATCAACTAGGATTCGAACTTGAGTTTCGGGTACCAACCATGAGTGATATTTTGATCATCAATCTTTAAGTTGTAGTAATATTTGGCTTGGATTTTATAAATTATTAAAATTAAGTCTCAATCAAATTTAGTTAACTAAATATTAATATTTCATTTTGGTCTTCAAACTTTTGATTTCAACAATCAAGAACCTGAACTTTGAATAAAATTTTACTTGGGCTAAATTACACTTTTAGTCCTCAACCTATGAGGCATGTGATACATTGGTTATCAAACTTTAATTTATTGTAATTTTGCTCAAATTTTATAGACTATTAAAATAAAGTTTCGTAATTGACTTTAGTTAATAAAATATAGCAATATTATAATTAATGAGAACTAATAATTAAAATGACACGTCAACTCCATATCATCAACACATTTAACATGTCGGTCCACTAAATTGGATTGTAGGATTTGATTACAATAATTTATAAAGTTTGAGCCAGAAATTATAATAAATTAGTGTTTGACGACCAAAGTATTATGTAACTTATAGTTTGAGGACGAGAAGTGTAAATTTAGCCTTTTATGTAAGTCCTTCAACTTTCAGATATCTTTCATTTTAGTCCTTAAAGTTAAAACTATTGATTACATCAAGTGTTTCTATGAATTGATCGGTACATTACATGAATACATTAGTTTTTATCCACTTTATATTTTAAATAAATTCGACAATTCAAATTTTATATAGAGAAAAAATTATAATTTAATGGGTAGTAATAGTGGTGGAGTAGGAGATGTAAAAGGACTTGGTAAATTTATGGTATATAGATGTACAAATGAGATTTACTTTCTAATAGAAATACCGACAAGGACTAAAGTAAAATTATTTAAGGATTTAGTGATCATTAGCGTACGTCAAACTTGAATGCTAGAGTACAAAATATAACTTAGCTAAAAGTTCGGGCACTAATATATATATAGTGCACTTTACAAATTTGCTCTTCACCATTGAAACTTCCCAATCTCATCCTCCATGGGTTCTAAAATTATTTTTTTGTTGAAAAATGCCTAACGTACGTTGACACTGGTTGAATATATGAACAACTTGTTCAGTAAATTTTTCTAATTTATTTAAAATATATATAATATTTGATTGATAAGTAACACGATCAAATGTCTATAATGGATAAAATATTGGGCTTGCAAGTTGTTTTTGCAGAATAAAATAAATTAACTCTTAGGTGAAATTAATGTGGTATTATATTAAATCATAGATATCAACACTTTTTAAGGGATAAAATTCAAACTTCTATATTAATTCGGATCATATGAGAGAATCTTTGTAACCTCTTATTCTCATTCTTAAGCTTTTAAACTTTCAAATTCATATTCTTAAATATTTAAATTAACTTGTAAACCGTCAAGCTTCGTTTATTTTATGTAGAAATAACTTAGCTGTAAATGTGAATCAACTAGGATTCGAACTTGGTAACTCGGGTATCAACCACTAAGCCCTTTACCACTTGCTCTAGGGACAGTCAGTAACCAAGGTAAGCAGTTATAGAGCATTATCGGAGTAGACCGGCAGTTTGGATTCAGCTCAATTCAACAGGACAGTCGACCGAGGGCAAGGACCGATCGATTGAGCTAAGCTAATGCAGCTGCTTCCACCTACCATACCTTAAACTCTCCTCCATTGTCTCTCCCTCATCTTCTTCCCCCTTCTCTTTTCTTCTCTACAGTTCTTTTTTTCTGTATAGATTTGCATACCTATTGTGCATGGATGAGCCATTTCTCTCCCTCTTGGACTATACTCTAATGTGGTAGCCGACGACCCGAAATTGCGGAGTATTTCCGAAATTGCGGAGTATTTGAGCTCGAAGCATGAAGAATGTCCTTCCATTTCGACTTAAAGTTTGAAATCTCGGGTAAACACTTTGCATGTTGGTTTCTTTTCATACTTTTCTCTTTAGATGAGTTCTCATACCTTATGGTATCATTCTTAATGTGATTTGAATTTATTTTGTTATTTTGGATATTTTACATACGATTGAAAAGCCGTATCAGCGAGAATGAATAACGTACGTATTCTTAGATTGGTTGTTTATGATGAGCTATTTTGAAGAGCCACATGTACGTGTACGAGGGGGAAGTGGTGAAGTGGTGGAAGGGAGATGCGTATGATTGTTGGTATGTATTGTGACACTAGATATGCCCATATGTCATGATTACATATAAATGTCGAAATCAGAGGTGTATGTATGTAAATATCATCAGTATGTGCTGGTATCTGGTTTCATTTATAGCATAGCATGGACGTCGTTTAGTCCACGTTCCGCAATATGTTGGCAAATTACATTATAAGTATCACTATGAGTATTTAAAATGATTGATTAATTATTAACTCTCTGATATAGTATCCCAACCATCAAGGACAAGGATTGTGTGATCAATTTGTTTTGTAGGTAGGTCTAGATAGTATATCTGGGAGTGAACTATCTGGTGAGAGAACACAGTTTTAACTCATATCTGCAACAGTAGTAGTAGTTTATATTGAGCAGTGATCTTATTTTATGTTTGAGTATATTTAGAATTGCCTTACTGCATTATTTTGTACTGCTCCTCAAGGAACAACAAGTTTTCCTAACTATTTAAGGGCCCCTTTGTTTTGGTTTAAGTGGACTGATGGAACTTAAATTTCATCAATTTTATTATTTAATTTGGTATAAGTCAAAAAATATAGTGTAATTCAAATTATGTTAGACCTCTACTTCACCTACTCTCGACTTTCTCCTATAAATTGTCAAACTCGACTTATGCCACACTCAACCTTCTCTAAAAAATTTATTAAACCGTAAAATCTAAACTCTACTTCTTTATAATTGGTTAGAATTATCTTTTTTATAATAAATTAGGATTATCTTTAAATAATAAAAAAATTTTAATTAGATAATAGGTTAAATTTTATAGCGGTAAATTTATCACTATATTTAGGAGATAACGGGATCAACTTACTTACATCAAAACAAACAACGGAACTCAAAAAACTAATTTTACCAACACCAAGTTACATCAAAATAAACAGAAGAAGTAATTGAATTTAATTGTCAGACTGTACAAGTTACGTCAAAACAAACAACAAAAAAATAATCATACTTTAGGAAAACTCAAACACCACTGCACCTGACTTACGTTGGATTGACAGATTCGTTAATCCAAATGCCCCCTAAATGTTGCATTTTCATAATATTCAAATTTTAATTTGTATTTGAATCTTATGAAAGTGCGATAGTTACAATTTGAATAGAGGGGATTTGAATCATGCGTGGCAATCTTTATGACGAAAAAATTATCATCGTTTATCTTATTTCGCCTAAAGAAATAACATTAAAGGCTAAATCATCTTAGGGATAAAATTAGTGGTTAGCCCATCTTTATAAAAGTACAAAGGTAACATTTCTGATTAATTAACTAAACAACAATCAACATATGGTAGGGGCAGTTGAAACCGTCTTTACCTATTGTCTGCATAATAATATTTGTAAAGATGATTTAAACTCTCTTTACAGATTAATATTTGTAGGGGCAATTTAAACTGCCTCAATAGATTAAAATTTGTTAAGGCATTTTTAAACCTCTTTATATTGTTAATAGATTATGAATAAAAATATCAAAAAAATAATTAAGCAAAAATATTAAGGCGATTGAAACCGCCTCTATTATATGCCTCTAAGTTCCACCGGCGGTCGTTCAAACCGTCTCTACAATATAGAGACGCTGTCTACGCCGGCGGTTTAGAGGCGGTTATAAAAATCGCCTTTACGAATCGTAGAGACGATTGAAACCGTCTCTACGATAACTATGGCCGCCTTTTCTTGTCGTGACACTATGCTTTTTCGGCCACCAAACATAAAATCATGTAAAAATCATTTTAATGCAATTGATAAATGTGTTTTGAACCTTTACCGTTTTGTCTACTTATAGCCATCTCTCATAAAAATCTTTATTTTTTGGATTTCATATTCTTACTATATTTTCTAATTTGATATCTTTACATAGTTTGTTTTTTTTGATTAAGCAAGCTTCCTAAATTTCAAATTAAAGAGTGAAGTCATAAGCTCGAACTCAAGAGCAATGGAATCAATCTGAATACCAAACAACTAGCTACTTTAATTATAATTAATTAATTTAAATTTTTTTAATGAAATCTCGATTATTTTCAATGTAACTTGATTTAAAGCATTTTATTTTAGTCCATTTTAAAGTTTACATAGACATATAATTTCAAAAAAATAAAAATACAAAATTTATATAGTAAAATAAGATTTATTTTAATTTTGCAAGATACTATGTACATATTTCTTGCTATAGGACTTGTTTTTCTTTAGAGAGATAGATAACACGCTATTCATTTTATTTATTTTATTTAAAAAATAAATTTAGTTAAAAATATGAACTAAGTAGAATTTAAATTTGAGATTTCATGTATCAACTATCAAGTCCTTTATCACTTGCTTAAGAGACGGTGGGTCTCGCTATAGGACTTGTAATGGCACGATCAGGTGGACCGTGGGATGCTTCCTCGAGAAATCTCCACCGTATCCGCACAAAACTCGACGCCCGAACCCAGACAAATTTAGCCGGGCCCCACCGCCCACGGCTTGTCCACTAGCACCGCGCCATTTATTGTGGAAATTATCCCTGCACCCGGTGTACCCTTACAGGCTGTACACCGCACACAGCCAATTGTATATTTTTATCCCATTCTTCGATTTTTTTTTAAATATTTTGTTCTGAATAAATTTTAATTTGTCTCCCTATAATTTAGCCCATTTTTATTTTTATACTTTACAATTTTTCAAAAAATTACACTTATTAAATTTATTTTTATTTTATCATTCTGTATTTTAAAAAGTTATACTTAACTATTTTATTATTATTATTATAAAAAAAAAATTTAATTCGACATCCTATTTGATCGTATATTTGTTGAATACAATAGGGATAAAATTATGTGGTAGTTAAGTGTAAATTTTGAACCGTAGAAAATTTAGAAGCTGTGATTAATTGTGGAGATTAAAGTGTGTGATGGAACAAAAAAAAAAAGAAAAACAATATAATTATATATATATATATGTCGTTAAAAGACAATATATTGAGAAACATATGCAACATATTTAAATAGTTTTTTGTACGAAGTAATTTTTTTTTTAATATTGTATATTTTTTATTATATATTTTGTCAATATATTTATAATATATAAAGATAATATTGTATGCAGATGTGCACCGGGTGCAGGAAACAATCTGACCCTTTATTACGTCCAAATCCGCTTCGGTGCCACGTTTCCACCACCCCCCCAAGCAATCCCACGATACGTTTCCTCATCTGACAACCTCCCCGCCAATCCCCACATTGGGCACCCCCTAGCGCATCCCGCGTCCGTCCGAACCGCATCAGACGGCTCAGAGCGATCGCATCCGCATCCCGGCTCGTCCTCCTCCGCGAACCCACAAGCGTACCCCGAAGCGCTCGCAGGGGTTCTCGCCTCCCTTTCCCATGGGGCCTTTGAAAGAGAGAGTTCCATTTTTGACTAAGAGAGAGAGAGAGAGAGAGAGAGAGAGAGAGAGAGCTCTCTCTTCTAGGTTTCACACCTCCTTTTCATCGTTCTCTCCTCTTCGCTTTGTTTGCTTCTCCCACTTTTTCTCTTCCTCTTCTTCTTCTTCTTCTCCTCGCGTACGAAGGAGAGAGAGAGAGAGAGAGAGAGAGAGAGAGAGAGAGAAGGGAGAAAGGGGTTGGAGAGAAGGAGACAAGCGAGGGAGTCCGAACCTCCACTGTTGCGTTCCTATTTCACCTCGGCCTTGGGGATTGGGGCGTTTTTGGCTTTAAAACACACAAACACGCACTCTCCCCCTCTCCCCCTCTCTCTCTCTCTCTCTCTCTCTCTCATAAGTAGAGAGAGAAAGGGCCCGAAAAGTGAAAACAGAGACTGCGGAGTTGAAAAGGCGTCATCTCTTTCTCATTTTCATTTTTTTAAAAAATATTATTGTTTTCTTCCTCTGTACGGGAAAGGCGGAGAGAGCGCGGTCAACCGAACCCCACTCGCTCGCCCTAACTTTGTTTTTATTTTATTTTATTTATTTTTTCACCCGTTGGTCACCGCGGATCTCATCTCTATTTTATTTTATTTTTAATTTTCACTCTCTCTCTCTCTCTCTCTCTTTCTCTCTCTCTCTCTCTATCCCTCTATATCTTTCTCGCCTCTCACAGAGACCACATGCAGTAGAGAGAGGAGCTAGAGCTGGGGCGAGGTTCGATTTCTTTTTTCTTTTCTAAATTTTTTTCCTTTTGGCGATTAATTTAATCCGTGGGATTGAGTGGAGTTAGGGTTTTGAGGGTGTAGAGGGGAAGGGAGAGGGAGAGAGAACGAGGTGCTAGCGACTCGCGCTTGGCTTCCTTCTCTTTCTTTCTACCCTTAATACCATTTTTTAGAGAGAGAGAGAGAGAGGGAGAGAGGGAGCGAGCGAGAGGGAGGGAGCTTAGATTCAATTTTTTGGGTTCGCAAAACCCATTTTGAATCACCATTAGATCTCCTCCTCCGCCTTTTAGGGTTTCTACTTTCTTCTTCTTCTTCTTCTTCTTCTTCTTCTTCTAGGGTTTATTGAGTGCGTGGTGGGTCGGTAGGAGAGAGCTTTCGAATAGATCTAGTACTCTCTAGAAGACTCTTGAGCTTGGGCAAAGAGTTGAGCCGTTCAGATGAGCTTCGGGGGCTTGTTCGATAGCGGCGGCTCCGGCGGTCTACTATCCGGCGGCGGCGGGGGCGGCGGCGCTATCTCTCAGCCGCCGCGGTCCCTCCCTCACAAACCCACCATCTTCAGCTCCCCCGCTCTGTCCCTCGCCTTGGTATGTGTGTCTATATATATACCCTTCTCCTACCATTATCATCATCATCAACAACCTTTCACTGTGTATTTATAGCTATTTTGTGTGATTTGAGATTTTGATTTTGATTCTCTATGGAGCGCAGCAAACGAATATGGAGGGGCAAGGAGATAGGAACTCGCTCGCCGTGGTCACAAACGTAGGAGGAAGGGTTTTGGATTCGGCGCAGGGTGCGAACAGGGAGGAGGAGAACGAGAGCCGATCGGGGAGCGACCACCTCGACGCCGTCTCCGCCGACGATATGGAGCCCGATCCGAACCCTCGCAAGCGGAAGAAGCGCTACCACCGCCACACTCCTCAGCAGATCCAAGAGCTCGAAACGTAGGAGTTGCATCCCTCAATTGCTTCTCCCGCTCTCTTTTCTCTACGTAATTAATCAAATCTCATAGTGTTAGTTTTTTTTATTTATTTATTTTTTTTTGGAATTTTCTTTTATTTTAGGCTCTTTAAGGAGTGTCCTCACCCAGATGAGAAGCAAAGATTGGAGCTCAGTAAACGGCTTTGCTTAGAGTCTCGCCAGGTCAAGTTTTGGTTCCAGAATAGGCGCACCCAGATGAAAGTAACTCTCCTAGCTATATCCAAATCTAAATCCATGATTTTTCTTGGTTCCTTCTCGTTTCCATTTGTTTTGGTCTATAGCGATCGGTTTGTAATATGTATGTCACTCGATCCTAGACGCAAATGGAGCGCCACGAGAACACGATCCTTCGGCAGGAGAACGACAAGCTCCGGGCGGAGAACTTGGCGATCCGGGAAGCGATGCGAAACCCGATCTGCAGCAGCTGCGGCGGCCCGGCGGTGCTCGGCGAGATCTCTTTAGAGGAGCAGCATTTGCGAATCGAGAACGCCCGGCTCAAAGACGAGCTCGACCGCGTCTGCGCGCTCGCCGGGAAGTTCATGGGCAAACCCGCGCCGGCCGTCGGGGCCCCGCTCCCTCTCCCGATGCCCAACTCCTCTTTAGAGCTCGCCGTCGGCACCAATGCTTACGCCGCTCTCGGCGCCGTGCCTGCCGCCGCCTTGCCCGCGCTCACCGACTTCCCGACGACCGTCTCGAGCCCGCTGGGCACCGTCATAACTCCCGCCAGGACCGCAGGCGGCGGCATTGTCGGGGTGGACAAGTCGCTGGAGCGGTCTTTGCTGCTGGAGCTCGCGCTCGCCGCGATGGACGAGCTGGTGAAGATGGCGCAGATGGAGGAGCCGCTGTGGATCCCCAGCTTGGAAGGCGGACGGGACACGGTGAACTACGAGGAGTACTCGCGGGCTTTCCCGCAGTGCGTCGGCGTGAAGCCCGTCGGCTTTGTCTCCGAGGCCTCTAGGGAGACCGGCATCGTCATCATCAGCAGCGCAGCGCTCGTCGAGACTCTCATGGATGCCGTGAGCAAGAAGCAACTATCTATATCTCTACCTCTTCCACCATTGATCTTCGTTGGTACTACTTTATGATCGCTGTACATGCTGTGTTGAATGCTTCGTATGCAGGCTCGGTGGTTGGAAATGTTCCCTTCTATGATTGCTAGAGCGAGCACCACCGAAGTAATATCTGGTGGAATGGGCGGGAGTCGAAATGGTGCACTACAACTCGTGAGTTAAAACTTGATAGATCTTCCTTTTATACTTAAAAACCTTTTTCAGAGTTAATTTTTGATTACTTAATTGTTGATTAATATTAACAAGATGCATGCGGAGCTCCAAGTTCTCTCCCCATTGGTCCCCATCAGAGAGATCAACTTCCTCAGGTTCTGTAAACAGCTCGCGGAGGGTGCTTGGGCCGTCGCCGACGTATCCGTCGATGCAATCAGGGAGAACCATTCTAATCCAACGGCTAACATGAAGTGTCGCAGGCTCCCTTCTGGGTGTGTGGTGCAAGATATGCCCAATGGCTATTGCAAGGTACTTAACGCAAAACCCGCGCTGCATCCCCATTATTTATGCTGTTCACACTAACGCTTTGAAAAAGCTTAACCTAATCACTAGTAAATGATGGTGTTCTCTTTCTAAAGTGTTTCTTTGGTTGGTGGGAAAATGGATATGCTAAACATATATATATATTACTGCTTTAATGTGTAGAGGTGTGACACAAAGCTATTAGTGCAACTTGGGTTTGTGATGCCCGTGCATTTTATCTGCATTCATTAGTCAAGCCCTAACCCCGGGATTTTCAATGCCTCGTTTGGGTTGCGACTTGCGAGCCCACTTAATCTTATAATATTAACTGGGTCAGCGAGAGCTTAGCTCGGTAAATGAGTTTCTGTAGATCTCGCCCCTTCCTAAGCATTTCATATCCCATAATGTTTATTTAACCGTTTACGAGATTTAAAAGTATTAGACGCTTCTTCTACTCATCGGGACCAGCTTCTACAGGTAGCTTCTTGTCCTCATTAACGCCATCTTTAATCTCACTCAACTCGCCCCTATTTTTAAATTTTTGGGGTTCGCCCTTGTTTTCCGTATCTCCTCTCTCCTCAAACATCACATTAAATTGGTTCAACCCCTCGCTATTTGTGCTACCGCTCTTATTAGATTAATAAGATATCGAGCTGCACGCTTTTACGTAATTAATCCCGTTGTTTCTATTCCCATCTTCTTCTCCTTATACTATGGTACTCTGCCGATTCCTCTTCAATTTAATATAATATTTTATATTCTTTTAGATATATCTCCTACTTTATTATTAGAGTAATATTTAAATAGGAGCTACCCTATCTCTTTTTCTTTTTCTTTTTTTTTTTTCCTCTCTTCTCATTGTCCGCATGTCGATGCGCACACATAGCGAGCTAGTAGTCAAACCCCTGCAGCGTTTTTGTATCTAACTCTCCACCAAAGCCACGGCCAAAGCGCTAGCCACCTCGAAGAGGTAAAACTTTTCGTCATTACGTGGTAATGTGTACGCGCGGCCACGGGAGGCGCCCATACCGTGGTCCGGCGTAAGTATATTTACAACTGTTACAGGTGCTAGATGGATGTGTGGGCGAGTGAGGAGACATGCATGTGAGAAGTATTAATGAGCTAACGGACGCGATTTGGTGGTGCAGGTCACATGGGTGGAGCACGCAGAGTACGACGAGGCCGCTGTGCACCAGCTTTACCGGCCGCTGCTCCGCTCCGGGCTGGCCCTCGGCGCGCCGCGGTGGCTCGCCATCCTCCAGCGCCAGTGCGAGGGCCTCGCCATCCTCATGTCCTCCCCCGGCCCCAACCTCGATACCGCAAGTGAGATTTCTTCTTCCTTTTTTTTTATTCATATTTTCATCAGTCCTATATCATCTGAGATTTATTAGAAATTTATAGTTACTGTTTTTAATTAATTATATATTATAAATAATTTTTTGTCATACTAGTTGAGGTACCCGCACAATGCGGCGGATAATTAATATTATATTTAATTTATAATTAATATTAGAAAGTATATTTTAGTCAAATAACACAATATTAATAAATTGTCGTTACTTAAAAGTATTCTTTTTCACTGCTAAATAAATTTTAGAATTAGTATTCAAGCAAAAAATTCAATATAGAGAAGCAAAATAAAAGGAGAAAACAATATTTTTTTTGTTCATGGATAGAATAATATTTGATGAAAATTATATTATTGAGAATATATAATTATAAAGTGTTCGCGCTTCATGTCCGAAGTAAAATATTATCGTTAGTTGAAGCTTAATAATTTTATTCCGCTAACTATTAAGATAATAAAATANAATGCGGCAGATAATTAATATTATATTTAATTTATAATTAATATTAGAAAGTATATTTTAGTTAAATAACACAATATTAATAAATTGTCGTTACTTAAAAATATTCTTTTTCACTGCCAAATAAATTTCAGAATTAGGATTCAAGCAAAAATTCAATATAGAGAAGTAAAAGAAAAGGAGAAAAATAATTTTTTTTGTTCACAGATAGAATAATATTTGATGAAAATTATATTATTGAGAATATATAATTATAAAGTGTTCGCACTTCAGGTCCGAAGTAAAATATTATCGTTAGTTGAAGCTTAATAATTTTATTCCGCAAACTATTAAGATAATAAAATATTTTAGAAGAAAAAATAAGTGAATTCGGTTTAGAGTTTTGTGCTTATACAAATTAATACAAGCATCATTCAATGTGGAGTCCTTACTCAACAAAAAATCCGGTTCAAAGATGGAAACTATGAATCAATTGGTCTGGTTTGGTCTAATGAAGCAAACCAGTTCAAGCAAAAAAAGAGAGCACCGGTTTGGCTTAGGCAAAAAAAAAAGGAAATTTGAGCCAGTTTAGGGTAGAGGCCTTACTCAACTTTAATCGGTTCGGTTCAAACAATTAAAAAGAAAATGAGGTTCAAAAATGAAAATGTATAAAGCAATTGGTTTAGTTCAGCCCAATGAAGCAATTTGACTCAGTTTGGTTTAAGTAAAGACAGAGGAAAACCATATTTGGTTCAAGCAAAGAAAGATAAAATTATTTGGAGGACTTGAGCCGATTCAAGGTGGCACTCATACTTAACAACTCAGTTCGGTTCAAATAAAAGAAAAAAAAACCGTGGAGCCCACAACCAATAACATTGAAGAGAATGTTGCAATGTGGTAAGATTTTGGAGAAATAATAAATAGTAATAGATAATAGATGTTTTTAATTAACTGTTGCCTGCACGTGATTGTTATGCCACAAAAAAATAATTTCAGAAAGTCTTCTAAACTTTAGTAGACTGTAGATCACAATCTAAACTTTCAAACATTGAATGTTATTGTAAAAAAATAAAATGTTATTTCGTCTATCAGATTATAGTCGTGTGTTGGCTCTTTTTTTTAAAAAATATGTTGTTAATTATTGCATAAAATATAAGGTTTATTGCATAGGTAGTTTTATCTTGTGTACTAGTGGATTTATAAATTTATTTCTATAAAATTTTAATTATAAAGCATATTTATCTAAAGTAACATAATTTTGATGAGCGTATCTCTTGAAGTTAGACTTTTTCTTTATGAAATGATTATTTGACCCTTCAGCAGCTAACATTTAAAATATGTTTAACAATATTCCTTTTTATCTCCAATATTTTGTATTAACTTTTGTATGATTCTTCCCATAATGTCAATTATGAATTCTGAAAAAGTTTTTTGGAAAATCTATTGTTAATTTACAAGGGCATAATGGTTCAGTGGTTAAAAAAGGAAAATATTAAAGGTGAATTAAGGACTTTGGCTAGAGAGATAAATTTGTACATTTTGATATTATATATAAAAATTAATCACATTAGTGGTCCCAACCTCTGATTTTTTCAATTGGTTCCTGACGTTTTATTATGACCCTGTCGACCATGATTTTGTTAATTTTTATTGAACTCAACATGTGAGCTTCAAAATCTTCAGCAAGTTGAAGAAAATGGTGATGACACTAAGAAAATTAATATTTAAGTATATTTATTTTTATATTTACCATACTTTAAAGCATTTTAAAGTAGTCTAATATTATTAATTTGAAAGCGTGGGCAAATAAAAAATCATTTTGTATATATCAACACTAGTTTCGATAAAATATTTTTTAATATCTTAGACTGTCGAAAGTTTTTTAAAATTCTAACACTCGGAAGCGTTGAAAAAAAAAAGAAAAAGAATTGAACTTTATCATTCAATTAATTAGTTTGTAATGTGGTGCTTTATTTGTAACATCAGCATATGCTATTTTGCAGAGACGGTGGTATGTGCTATATTTTATAGATACGTTTAAGGAAGCTTTTCGTCCTCCAAAAAGCGTCTTTATGATGAGATCTTGTAATGTTGAATACTGATTTTTTTGCTATGAGCCCATGCACTAAGTAACAATCCTTGAATATCTATGTTTTAAAAGGGTTTCTCGTCTTGTATTCTTGTTGTGCGTTACATACGTACGTTACGTAACGGGGGTTTATGCGCGCGCATGCAGCGATAACAGCAGGTGGGCGGCGGAGCATGCTGAAGCTGGCGCAACGGATGACGGACAACTTCTGCGCGGGGGTGAGCGCGTCGTCGGCGCACAAGTGGACCAAGCTAGTGGGCGCTGCGGCCGTGGCTGCGGCAGGGAGAGGAGGCGGAGGCGGGGCCATGGGCGTGGAGGAGGAGGTGCGGGTGATGACGCGGCAGAGCGTGGACGACCCTGGGGAGCCGCCCGGGGTGGTGCTGAGCGCGGCGACGTCAGTGTGGGTACCGGCGGTGCCCCCGCACCGGCTCTTCGACTTCCTCCGCGACGAGCGCCTCCGCAGCCAGTGGGACATCCTCTCCAACGGCGGGCCTATGCACCAGATGGCCCACATCCCCAAGGGCCACCACCACGGCAACGCCGTCTCCCTACTCCGTGCCGCTGTAAGTGCCAAACCCACCCTTATAATCCTCATTAATTGGTCCATTCACTATTATATAGCTTTGCTTATTATTATTATTATTATTATTATTATTATTAGTGTAGAGCTACTATGCATTGGAAGTATAGAGGATTGGATGGTTTTGACTTTTTGTCATTTGGATTAATAATTATACAGTTGAGATGATTGCGGTCCTCCTTAAAATTGAGTAATTCACAGGATAATAATATTAAGGAAAAACTTTAAATATCATTTGTGCGGTTTCACACTTTCTCATTTTAGAACTCTATGGTTTAACAGTATCAATTTAGTATCTTGTGGTTTCCTTAATTTTTTATTATTTTATTATTGGTTCCACTAATTTTTTTCGTTAAATCAGTGATAAAGTTAAAACTAAAGGGTATTAAGTGAATATTCGATAAACTTAGGTGGGATATCTGAAGTTTTTTATATATAATTTAATGAAATATTAATGAAAATGTTGATGAAAAAAAAAATGAAATCACGGGATACTAACATGATATACTTTAAACCACGGGGCATTAAAGTGAAAAAGTGCGAAATCATATAGGTGGTATTTGAAGTTTACCCTAACATTAATTCAAAAATTAAAAATTATCAAAGAGATTGATCTGAAGACCAAAAAGAGTTAGAAGTATCAGATACACTATGTTTTCGATAGTATAGTAACTCTACTATTATTATTATTATTATTATTCAGATCAATGCTGCCTGTTCATCCAAAAAAACATGCCTAAAGTTCATCCTGGCCGGACAAGGATCAATATTTTCATACTAATTTTATAGTTCTTTTAGGTTAAGATGGATAGAGTTTAGCTGAATTATAAATTATTTTCAATCAACTGTTTAATTTTTTAAAGTTTGGATTTTACCACTCAACTAATCAATTTGTTTGATTTGGGTCACTAAACAATTGTTTGACTTCAAAAATTAAGCTAATTATTTTAATAAAATTATATATGTTAGAATTGAAGAAAATGTGCTAACTAAATCTGTTAAAACAAACGATGTAATCAAATTTTAAAGTTAAAGTGTCATTGACCGACTGAAATTAAACAAATTAAAAGGTTAGATGGTAAAATTAAAAATTTGATTACATCGTTTGTTTTAACAGATTTAGTTAGCACATTTTCTTCAATTCTAACATATATAATTTTATTAAAGTTAAAGTGTCATTGACCGACTGAAATTAAACAAATTAAAAGGTTAGATGGTAAAATTAAAAATTTGGAAGATTGGATAACGGACTCAAAATTTTATAATTTTTAATTCTTTTAATATTAAGAAGTTATCTAAATTTTTGATAGGCAAGTGTAAAATTTATATTCTACTTTAATATGTACAAGTAGTATTTTTCTATTCCATCAGTGGCAGCAGTGGTTTTAGCTTCCTAGCTGTTTGCAAATATAAGTAAATTTTGAGATTTTACTTAACCAGAATGCAGAAATAAAACTACAAATTTTTTTTTTAAAAAAAATAACTTGGTGCATTTGATTTAGTTGTATGAAGTTTTATGGAATTATGTTGATATAATGTAATGCTCTACTCCCATTACTTCCGATATATTTGAGGAATGTTGTTAGGAAAAAAAAAAAAAAAAACTCTATATCTAAATTCTCAAAGTAGGTTTGGAAATCCCAAAGCCTTTTGTGTACCAAAAAATAAAGTTATAAATTTCTCATTCAAATAATTAGGGTTTAAAAAATTTGAAGTGAAAAGGCGAGAGGAAGCTACGGCCTATAATTTACTGAAAAGTGAAAAGGGACAAGTGGGCAACAGCCAAACGTGTACGTAGCTCAGCGAAGATCGCAGGGCCCAGACTTGTAATGTAATATATATGGATATGGATAGTATTGGACCTACTCACATAATTCACTGTTTCCTTTTTCATTGATTTATCCTTGTCCCTATCTCGGCGCTTTGTCCCTATGTTAGCGTGGGGTCAGGGTGAAGAGAAAAAGGCGAAAAATAAAATATAATATAATAACAATAATAATAATAATAGGAAAGAGGGTAGATCCGTAAAAAGGTGGAACGTGGGTTGACATGACTGACTGACAGCTGTTTTTCTCTGACTCGTTACGTCATGTGTAATGAAAACTTCTCTCTCTCTCTGTAGCTGCTAAGATTTTAACTTTTTCCTTGGGCTGTAGGACACACACTCAATTAGCCAGCCTCAGTTGGCATTTCCGTAATTTCATCACATCTTTTCATGCCCCGCCTTTTCTTATGGGTTTGGCAAAGTATTAATTAATTTAGTTTTATTTTCTTAGAAAAATATTGAGTACATGTAGGTGTAGGTCTTAAATTCTTGGTGTTTTTTTTTTGGTTTAGGTTTACTTTTTTATCTTGTCAAATTTTAAATGTGAAGATAGTAATGTACTGTAATGTAGAGTCTGGCTACTATATTCCTGTGAGTATTGATTAATTTTTTTGTACTTAAAAATTTTCGATTGTTAAATCTACTTTTTGACCATTTCAATCTGTCAGATCATACTATTTAATCAATCATTGAGAATAATTATTATTTTAGCTACATATCTTTTCATCCAATGGTAGAAATTTATGAATACAAAAGAGTTTTTACTCATAAGAATATATAGGAGCCTTAGCTATGTGATGTACACCTTGTAAGAGAGTGTACAATAGTATTTTTCAAAAATAATATCTAAGGCTTTATTTGAGTTATTTTAACTAATAGTTTACTTTTATTTTTTGTGAAATTTATTTCTAATTTTAGTTTGTTAGAGTCATTTGATTATTAGAAGGTTTATGTTATATATTCTATTGAATGATAAAACTTATTGAATATAGAATATTAAACTAATGGTTGGGAGATTTATTTTATACATATTTTTACTATTTAATCATTGTCTCTTAATAAAGTTATTAGATTTGTTAACAATAATATAGAGATTAGAGATTGGTGAGAAAATTAGTTTTGTAATATCTATAAGAAAAAAAAAATGCAGGATAGAAAAATAAAAATTAATCTAAAATGCATTATAGAGATTGATAAATTATAATAATACAGTGATGTCTTGTAAAAAAAATTATACAATATAGCAAATAAAAATAACACTGAGGTATAGTATAGTAGAGTGGAATTAAGCCTTATTTTTAATATATTTTTATTCTAGATTTTGAGTTCGAGCCATGTTAAGCTTGTGGTTTGTTTTGAGTATAAAACATTAAAATATTGTTATCCAACAATTTAAGCTTTTGGAGCCGAACTGATGTTTTGCATTATTTTTACCAACATATCTTGGATTTATCAAAATGTTTTATTGTGAGGAGTATAAAGTTATAAATTACTTTTCTCCAACATCTAATAGATTAAGCTTTTGAATATCGGCCGTTGTCCCGTATTGTTTTAACAGGTGGATGAATGTAGGGATTAATTTAATTTTTGTAGGGATTAATTTAATTTTTATACAACTTCCGGATACTAAGTCCGGAACAAATTATACGCACGTCTAATTTTCTTAAAATGTTTTTTTTTTATTTTAGATAATTATATTAATATATGATTCATCAAAGATCAAGTGGTCCGGCATAATTTTATTCTATACTTTCTACTGAATTTTTGACTTGAACCATCAACATTTGAAATGCAGGCCGCGAGCGCAAACCAGAGCAGCATGCTGATACTGCAGGAGACGTGCACGGACGCGTCGGGGTCGATGGTGGTGTACGCCCCCGTCGACATACCGGCCATGCACCTCCTCATGAACGGCGGCGATGCGGCGTACGTCGCCCTCCTCCCCTCCGGCTTCGCCATCCTCCCCGATGCCAACCGCTCGTCCCCTGGGTCGCTGCTCACCGTTGCGTTCCAGATCCTTGTCAACAGTCAGCCCACCGCAAAGCTAACGGTCGAGTCGGTTGAGACAGTTAACAACCTAATCTCTTGCACCATCAAGAAGATCAAAGCCGCTCTGCATTGCGATACTACTTGAATTATAAGGTGAGGAAATTATAAAGAGAAAAAAAAAAGAAAAGCCGAAGAAGGGTTTTGATGGCAATGGGTTGAGTCAAGAACGAACCGCGCGCTGGAAAAGAACCTTTGCTAGGTGGTAAGGAATTATGTACGGAGTCAATAGTCCTTNTTTTTTTTTTTTTTTTTTTTCTTTCCCTGGTTGTATGCATGCATTAGGGGAAATTTTAGATGGAGAGGCAAGCGACCTGTGTTTTATTGTTGTAACGCTTCTTTATTTTGGTAGGTTTTTTTGTTTATGTTTTGTAGACAAGTAGTTGGACGATGCTGACCAAGTTTCGAAGTGTTATAATTGTTGCTTTGTTTTAGTTGGGTATTAAATGCCGGGTTTTAGCTTCGGTTTGCCTGAAGGGCTTAAAAAATCTCTTAAACTCCGGTAGTCTGTTCCAGACCCCTTAACTCGAGAGACTGGTTACATTTACTAATTAATTGGATGAACAAAAATTTTATGCACGATTTATGTGAATAGTGTCAACATGATCTATCTACAATGTTGTGGTATATGTGAATAGCGTCAACAGGATCTACAATGCACCAGTGAAATTTATACACTGGATGCAGGAAAACAACTTATCACCATTGCACTAGATGTATGACATCAAGCATGGTAGACACTCACAAGAATGGATAGATCATATCAGAAAGCTGCAAATAGTAGGAGGGGCAAGAAACTGCTCATGTCAACAAAATACAACAAGTGAAGAAGTTTTCTTGTCTGGTTTGGTGCTCCTACAAACCTGATGCATTTCTAGATCCAACATAGTACAAAAATTAAGCCGAGATTTACAAGGATATAACAGCCTCTAGTTTCATCATAGCATTTCAGCATATTGCTTGAACTAATTCTAGTTATCATCATCATGTAAGTTCATAAGCATCCAATTGCATACACTGCTATCATTCCCTACAGAAATTTCATTATTAACCCTACAAGGAAACTCCAAAACACCCAGGATATGAGTTCAGCTATCAATTGAAACCAAGCTTTGGTCAAAAGCTCTTCCAAGTAGCAAGATTTCTAAGGGGCTTTAGCTGTTTCCCTCACCAAAGCAAGCTTCGCCAAAAGCCCAGAGAGTTGAAGGAATGAGCCTACACCATCACATATCCTCATATGAGCAAATCCTGTTTCCTGAACACAAAATCGGAGAAATACAGTCTTCAATAATCAAGAGAGGGTTCGAATTCTATAAAGCAGACATATAAGTTGGCCCATTTAGCTACCTTCAAGAATTCCAATTTCAGATATTCAGCCATGTCGTAGTTTTTTATGATGCGGAAGAGAGTGGTGATTATGTCGGTGGGAGAATAGCCCAAATCATAGAGCTGCTTCAGGCCAGAACAGGCATCGTCGAACCTTCCTTCAAGTACATTACGAACCATATTCTTTACATGCAACGGGTGAGGTTGATCGCAAACCTGTTATTAATATGATATGTAGAATCTATATTAACTCCATATAGCAAGTAAAGATGAAAGGCAACAACAGCTATATTTTGTTCAGACCTTAAACACATTCTCCTGATTGACAAATCGGAACCCACTGAATGTAGCCTGCAGATTGTTCAGAGCTTGCCTCATATCACCATCGGCAGTAAATATGATGGCTTCAATACCTTCTGGCACATAAGGGACCTATTAAAGTGTGAATAAGCAAATTAGGATGATTCAAATTAGTATACAAAATTAACTGTTGTCCTCTACTGGATTGTGAAATAAGTCTGGGTTGCAATCAATATAGCAAAAGTAAGAAAAGAAAACTAACATCAATAACCTTGGCTATGACAATATAGCATCAGAAAACAGACGCAATAATGTAACTGAAAGAAAGCAAAATACATGCTACATTCCAGATGCTTGGCTTAGCAGACATGTCTCACGGATTATCAACTTCACTGCTTTACAATATCAGTTCACATGAATTGTACAGATTGAAAATAAAACCACTGGCAAATGAATTTCCGCTTGTCGTTTACAGCAAGTATAACAGTTGGTTTGTAAGTGTTAAGGGAGCGACTGACAGGCAACGCACTGCATTCATGTACTGTGCAGGTACTCATACAGCTATGTACATAAAAATAATAGCCATAGAGCCCTATGTCCCACTTAGATGAGGTTATATTGCATACGTATATCAAAACTTTATACGATGAGAATAAATACAAAGAATATGGCATAAAGCAGAAAAGTAAATGAAGTCGCTGGAAGAGAAAAGACATAATTTTGTGTGCTTATATTTGAACTTTTTTATGAGAACATGGATTTGTATGATATAATTATGATGATGTCAACAAGTTCAACTTGTTGGTAAGTTCATGATCTATAATGAGTTATATCAATGAACCAACTACTATACTTAACAATTAGAGAGCAGTCATTAGATCATAAGCCAGCTCGTATCTCCAGCATGAGACTTACTTAGCAATATGGTGAAGTGCTTAGAGAACTTGGCACAGGCATTTCTGCCCTATAAGGTTTGCGATCTGCTCAAATCAACTAGCTTTCACACGTGAGAAACACGGTAGTGCAGGCATCTTCAATGATCACTCACACGAAATAAGGCATAGGCCCTGAGCAAGGCAACTAGGAAATTCGATATGCGTAAATAGCCAAATATGCAAAGGCATGGATGACGTTTTAAGATAATGCTTCTACTGCAATCGGAGAAGGATAAATCGAGAGTACTGAACAAGTGATAATACCATAGTACCTGTAGCTATTAGTCAAAATTCAGGGAAGAAAATGGTGTTACATGATATTAATTTTCAAATAGCTTGCTAGTTATAATAATATAACCCTAAAATTACTAAATTTAAGATACCAGGGAATCAGGGATAATACCACTCGGTCACCTCAATGCAAAGTAGAATGCTTGACTGAAGCACGACTGCCATCCCTTCAAGCTTATGTGGCTCACAGATCTCAGAACTAGTACTAAACGGATCAAGCATGCATTTTAAGAACCCATGAGGAAGGCATGGATCAACGGACTACAAAAATTATTCACAAAGGGTGTTGTTAGAAAAACCCTCTCAATTTCTTAAGGAGGCTACAAACGTTTGGCCCTGCATAGTATGACATGACACCAATAGCAAGTTCTGGAATCTAAATAGCCGTAGCTGGCCACTTCCAACCATCATAAGATCTACTTCCTTTAAAACAAGATACTCTTTTCTAACTATTCTCGTTCACTCAAGGGCTGGAGGTAATAACCGATTTAGAAGCCTGACCACTATGGTTGCCATTTACTATAAGAGCATCAGTTATGTTGATAAGCTATTGATCCCTATCATCAAAAGATAAGCATTAAATCAAAAGTAGATGAATCTTAGCACCACAACGTGTTATTTAATGTCCTTATCTATGAAATTTTACTTTAATTAATCATCATAAATGAGCATATTGATCATAATTACACCTAAGGAAGTTAAGAAGGATATAAAACATATCCTGATCACCATACTGAAGAACTTTACCTTCTCAGCTGCCACTACAATCATAAGGCGACTGAGAATCTCTTGATCAGACAGCCTCGAGAAGCGAACAAGGGCGCATCTGCTCTGAATGGGCTCAATGATTTTAGATGATGTGTTGCATGCAAGAGCAAACCTTGTGGTGTTGGAATATATCTCCATGGTCCTCCTCAACGCCTGCTGCGCCCCAGATGTCATGCTACACAATTCCAACATCAGAACAAGTTCATCAAAATAGCCAAAAACAGCTGAATAAATCATTGGATATCTATGCCCCCTAATAATTTACCAATCAGCTCAAATAAAATACCTATCTGCCTCGTCCAAAATTACAATCTTGTGACGCCCAGGCGACAGGGTCACTTTCTTTTGCGCGAACATCTTTATCTTGTTCCTCACGACATCGATACCCCTGCGATAATCAGATGAAAACCAAATCAATCTCTCATAGATCAATGAACAATGCACATACAAAACAATCAGTCATTCTACCTATCATCAGATGCATTGAGCTCGAGAACCGCTTCACGGTAATTAGGCCCTAAGAGCTCATGAGCGAGGGCGAGTATGCTCGTCGTCTTCCCAGTTCCAGGAGGACCCTGCAAACCAAAATTTAATAGAAAAAACGGAGCACAAATACTGCTTGAAGATACATTACCTGAGACAACTAAAGAAAAATTGTAAGCGCGAGGTTCCTATTCGAGGGAATGCCCAAATGAGTCTAGGGTTCTGAGATCTAAGGGGCCGTTGGAGCATACCGATAGGATGACATTGGGCATGTTTCCGTCGCGGGCGATCACTTGGAGGCGGGAAACGGCGTCGGCGTTGCCGACCACGTCGGAGACTCTGGTGGGGCGATACTTCTCGACCCATGGGATGTCGTAGTTGTTGGCGGAGGCCGAGGAGGAGGAGGAGGAGGAGGAGGATGAGGGAGGAGGAGCCGGAGAAGAGAACGACGGAGTGGATGAGGTCGCCATGGATGGGCTCGGAGTGAGCTCTGAGGAAGAAGACGATAAAGGGAGAGAAAGAGGGGGCAGAAGGAGAGGGGAAGGGGAAAAGGGCAAGCTCGTAGCAACCCTCGAATTATGGAGGGAAAGTGAAATAGGCGAAAGGAAGATCGGTTTTTACCCGGTTAGATCAGGCCCAATATGTGTTAGTGGGCCGGACTGGGGCCCGATAAATTTCTGGTCGGATACTGTTTTAGTTAACCCGGCAAAACAATCTTTCTTTTGACCTACCTAAACCGTTCGATAATTTTTGACATGATATCAACACAATTTTTGAACAAGGGCAAGCTCCGGTTCGCAAATTTAAAAACGGTGGGGCCTTGCCTTTAATCAAATCAGTGTGAATAAGTTCCCATGTACACGAATGGTGACGCTAAAATGAAACAACCCGTTAAGGTGAATGAAGTTGAAACAATTGCAAATCAACTCCTTTCTCATAATAGAAAACTTCTGTAACCATTGAAATACTTATGTGATTGCGTCGCATAGAATGGTATTTGCAAATTGCGAGATCAAAAGAGAAATGTAGCTATTCAGTATCTTGTAGAAAGTTATTAGTATGCACGACATTATTCTTATACATTGCCATGGGACATGCTCTTTCTTACCAACAAGTGTGATCTGCTCAACTTGATAAGCTTTTGTTAGAGCTATCAATGGGTTGCCCAGAACAGGCCCAGAACTAATGAAAATGAATGATTCAGAGGGTGGGAAAAATTGGAACAAACTGACGCGGGCTAAAAGCATAAAGGAGCTTAAAAACTGGTGAATTTTAATCTCTCTCTCTCTCTCTCTCTCTCTCTCTATTGTCAATATCTATACTTATAAATAATATTTGATCTAAATGTAATTGCACTCATTTTGACTCGGCGTCATTCACATTTAAAAACTATGAACTCACGTCATGACATGCAAATATACATGTAAACAATCATCAAAGATTATGCTTATATGTATAGAATACAAACGTACACGTAAAGATTACCAAAGATTATACTTATATATATATGAAATGATGTTTGATTTCAATGGCCCAACCGTCATCATAGTTTTCTTTTAAAAAAAAAAAATTTAAAATCAAAGCTTTTTAGAAAATGCTGAGCCTTGCGATCGCGTGCTGCAAATGCGGGGGAAATCATAAGGAGGCCAAATAGGCACCTACAAGACAAGCAATAAAATTAACTCGTTTATAGTCTCTTTTTGTAGTTACTGAATTTAGCTACAAATTTTATCTAAAAGTACGATATACATCCGCAAAATTTTTTATTTTATTTAAGACAAAACATGTCACATAAGCCGGCCAACGGGTTCTTTTGTTTTCAAAGGTAAAAAATAAAATAAAAAACCAAAAAAAAAAGAAAAGAAGAAAAGGGGCTTTGCCAAACGAGCAGCTGCAGATCAGCAACGGTCCAAAAGAGTTTCTCGAGCCGTCGATCGCCCAGCTCCAAGAATCAAACGGTCCAAACCCACACCGTCTATAAATATTACGGGACACCACGGTAACTCCATTAGACCGACGCGAGCTCTTCTCCCTTTTTCTCCGCCGTGGGTTCCAAAGGAGTCCAATCCCGCGCGCGGTGTCCTTCTTAACACTCCCTCCCTTTCCCTCTCCCACTCCCTCTCCCTCTCTCTCGATCACTCTCCCATCGATCTCTACAAGAATTAGGGTTTAAGATCGCCAAGAGCGTCGATCGAAGAAGGAGACGATTCCCTTTCGAGCTCTCCCTCTCCCTCTCTCTCCCCCTGCGACCTGTGCAGGAACTAGGGTTCAATGAGGCCAACAACAACGATCGAAGAAGGAGACGACCCCCTTCGAGTTCTCGGTGCGTAGCTCCGCGATTCCCAAACCCTACAGACGAGATGGGAACCCCTTTCTTGCTAGAGCGCTATCGCCGTGATCGCCGCAACCTCCTCGAGTTCCTCTTCTCCGAGGGCTTAATCCGAGCCCCGTCGAGGACCTCCATCGATTTGGCTGGTCTCGATTTGGATTCCATTAGCGCTGACTACGTTCTTGATTGCTTAGAATCCGGTAACCCTTCTCCGCCAATTTCTTCTCGTTTACTTCGTGTTTGCTTTTTGTTATGACCGTGATTCTTGGGGATGTGTCTCCGTTGTGTGATTCAGGTGAAGAATTTGATCCTTCGGAGGCTACGAGGAGGTACTTCGATGGGTTAAAGTATCCGATCATGGTGAGAGTTTATTCTGTTTCAACGCATCAATCTTTTAGGTTTTCTTTCTTGATTCCTTGTCGCTCTCATGGTTAATGATTCATGAATGAATTGCTTCTTGTATCTTGTGACTGAGACAATTAGGATCGTTGCAGTATGTTTGGGAAATACTGTTGTTCTGGTTATTATCGAGAGGAGAGAATATTTCAACGGGGGAACTAGCAATTGAATTGTATGTCTTCCTTGATTTGTTTTAAGATGCTATTAGCCTGTTATATGCCTATAGTATCTTGTTTATAGTCATACATTTAGGATTCTTTTTTGTTGCATAGGTGAAGAACAAAACCGTTCAAATTGTTATCTGGCCTTTCATCTTGTTCTTGATTTAACTCGCTATAAAGATTTTAAATTCTCCTCGGGATATCTTTATAGGAACAAGAAACACAAGGCTTAAGGTTGTATGAGAACAATTAAAATATCCACAAACGCTTAATTTGTCTACATCAATAGTCCAAATCTTATAATTTTTTTTTCTTATTTTCACTTTTTCCTTACCTCTTCGTAATGCTTGGTATTGATTTATTTGAATAATTTTGTTTGCATCACAAATTTTCTTGGACTGTCTGGAAACCTAGGACTAGTTATTTGTTTGTTAATCTATTTGTTGTAGTGTTGTATTGCTCTGTGACTTTTGGAATTTTCTTTAGTTTCCTTATTTTGACGAATGTCTATTTTTGTTAAGATGGTATTTATCTGTAATGAAACATCTCAAAATTTTGTGTCTAAATTGTTATTTTTTGCAACAATTATACCTACAATATATTATATTTAATAATTAATTGATTTGAATTGTGCAGCTAAACTCATCATCAACGAACTCATATTATTTTGTTTCAGAACCAGAAATCTCTGGTTCCCCTCCGCGGCGAGCAGCTCCTAGACTCAGTTCTGGGATGAAAATAACTACTAATGGCACATCATCTCAAGTAGCAAAACATGACAACTTAATTGGCAGGGATGTTGGTATATCTGGAGAAAGCAGGACCAAAGGTGTTGCTACAGCTGATGAGCCTTCTAGACTACTAGAAGATAAGGACATACTTTCGCTGGGTTTACCTGGTCTGAGCACAGGTAGGAAGGTATATGATGCTCATAACTAGTACACGGCAAGTAAATAATGATCATATGCGTGGGTAAACTCTTATTGTAGTCTTTGGATTCTTGAAGGAATTTCTGATGATGAAATTCGAGAAACAGCATACGAGGTCCTTCTTGCTTGTTTGTTTTGTGGGTAATTCTCTTTCTCTTCGCATTGTATGCAGCACCATCCTTTTTTCCCCCAGAAAATGTGTGACCATATTGTGCTTATATGTTTGTAACTTTTGTTTAATACGTCTTCATCCTCGTATTCTCTGCTTTAATAGTTATTAGTTGCTGGGCCTAACTAGGGGACGAATACATTTTTTTTTATATATGTGCAAATGTTGCTATATATATTTCTCAGAGCTGATCCTCTTGTCTCCAATTTTGCCATGTCCAATTAGGGGAAAAGTACATTTTCCCGAAGAGATGAAGAAGGAAAAGAAGACTAATTTCTTGAAGGGTCTAAGATCTAAAAGAGAAGGATTGTCTTCATTTCCAGTTCCAGAAGATTCCCATTCCGACTTTCTTGATATAATCCGGGTTCAGATGGAGGCAAGATTTCAGCTATCTGATTTATCATTGTTTGTGAAATCTTAAGTAGGCTTTAAAGTATTGCTGACTGAAGCAATCTAACTACCAAATATTTCGCGAGTTAACCTTATCAGACAAAATTATGAGGTAAAATTAGTCATACAGGAATTATCTAGCTTTTTCCTCATTAATCATGTGGGAATAGGGAAGTACAGACCTTTTAAAGCATGCTAAGAAGCACGAAGCATGAAGGAGAAAAAGTTGATGTTGGAGTCCTCCATAGCTCTCTGAGAAAAGAATTATACGAAGGATTGCCTATAGCTTTTGCATCATTAGGGTCTTCACACATTATTTGACCCCTGTGTGTTTGCTGTAAATAGGCTATGCTACCTCCCTGAGCTTATTTAATAAATGAAGTTCTTGTCCCTATGAATGTGATACGGATGTAAAGTGTTCTAATTATTGCTTCTCAAGTTCTGTTACTTCTTTTGTTTACTTGCATTGTCATGATTTTGTTTCTTCTCAAGAATGGGATTCTTATCTGTTTGTTTGCAAGTTTCACAATGTGCTTGTTTTTGTTAATAATATATGTTAAAAGGAAAAAAAATTGTTAGAACTGTTGGTGAGTAGTCTTAGAATCATCCAACTTGCATGTTATTAAAACTATGACCATCGTCCATGTGTGGCTATTTTTGATGGTAGTATGTTGAAAAAGTAGGTCAAAACAATGTGGGTACTATTTAAATCTTGCAAACATGTTTTTTTTTTCCCCTTTTATTTTTTTCTCTCATTCTAGTTTTTTCTTTTTTTTTTCTCTTCGTTGGTCTTGAGAAATGCCAAAGTTTTTTGACATAGACTTAATTTCTTTTAGATATCTGAAGCTACGAATGCATTCATCAGGAAAGGTTCGAGGCTTTCAAATTTGAGGGAGATGAATGAACAAATTGATGTCCCTTGCATATCGTTGAATCTCATAAGTGTCCTTTACAAGCTGGACTTCCCAAGTGAAAGGTTACGCATGCAGTGGCAGAGGAGGCAGGTAAGCTGCAAAAGTTGCTTGTCCTCTGTGAACCATTTATTTTAGTGTAATTTTTGTGCTTGTATCTTTTGGTCAGGCCAATATTCTAGAAGAACTCCTTGGTTCCGTTAATATGGATTCCAAGATGCGTGAAACATTGCAGATACTTCTCCGAAAGCTCAGAAGTATAGAGGTAAGAGCTTTCTTAGCTGCCATTTTGGAGATAATTTCTATAAATCTTTCTAAAAATTTCTTTGTGGTGATTATTTTACATTGATAGTACTGTTTTTATGAAGATAACTCAATAGGAAAGTTTCCTACCATCCTAATCTTGATATTTTTTTCACTAAAGCTCATCAATTACTCAATGTTTTCAGGAGAAGGTTTCTGATGTATATGATGGCTTTTTTGAGATCCTGTCACTTATAAAAAGATATGCTTCAAAGTTGTCCAGTATGCCTGGAAAATATGGTTTTCAAAGCAAAGCCTATTATCGGACAGCAAGTTATCAGTTTAATATTAAGCTATATGAAAAATTACTCTACAGTGTTTTTGATATTCTTGAAGATGGAAAGATTTTAGAGGTATTGCTCTTTCTTTTCCTTTTGGTAATCAATCTTCAGTGTTCTTGAATTATGCAATAATTACGTAGTAATTTTGTTCTATTGGCCTTTTGCCAGGAAGCTGATGAAATGTTGGAAGTTTATGAGTTTACATGGTCCACATTAGGTATTACTCAAAAGTTGCATAATGTCTTATATGCTTGGGTGCTTTTCCAACAAGTATGTTTCTATACCCTCATCGTCATTCATTTAATAAGTATTATTGTAGTACGTGCAATGAGTTACCTTATCACTACAAAGTTGTACGCATGAATTACGTTATTAGGCCTCAAAAATTGCTTTCTGGCATTTAGAACTTAAAGAAGCAGTCCAAATAGTATCGTATTGCTATTAATTGAAGCAAATTCTGACAAAACTAGATGAGTCAAAAGAGCTTGATCAATTTGCATAATTTAACAATAGTTTCTGACTTCTGAGAATGTCACGGTGTATTACGTTGTCCAAACATGATCAAATTTTACATTACTTTTGAACCAAACTAAAGGGAATCATAGTTGTAGGACATGGAAACGAGCTAGGTTAGGTGGAGGTTTGAGTTCCAACTAGGGAAGACTTTGGGTGCCTATGGGTTCTGGATCTAGATTCTCGAACTTCTTTTTCATCTACTTCTCTTCTTCCACCTTGTTCCTTTTTATTCTCCATTTCTTCTTCTCCTCCGCTTCCTCCTGCTTCCTTTTTTTTTTTTTTTTTTTTTTTTTTTTTTTTTCCTTTTCCTCCCATTTTTTTTTTAAACTTCTTCTCTTTTCTTCTTCTAATTCTTTTTCGTTTTCTTCTCCGATTTCTCTTGCTTTATCTTTTTGTTTTAAATCTTTTTCTTTATTTTCCTCTCTTTTTTCCTCCATTTTTTTTGTACTTTCTTCATCTTTTGCTTCTCCTTCTTTATTGTTTCCTTCTCTTTCTTTCCTTTTTCTTCATCGTTTTTTTCTCCTTTTGCTTCTTTTTCTTTGTCGTCTACATCTTCTTTTTCTTCTCCTCCTTTTCCTTTACATCTTGTACTATCCTCTGTTGTCTTTTTCATCCTTTTTTTTCCCTTTATTCTTTGCTTTGTGTACTTTTTTCCTTTTCTTTTCTTTTTCTTTTTTTCTTCTTTGTCGCCTTTTTCTTTTCTCCTTCTCTCCTCTGTTTTTTTCTAGCATTCCAAAAAGCGGTTTATGCGGTTGCATATGTAGTTTGGACCATCAATCATACCTCATATGTAATATGCGGTGCAATATACGATATTACGATCAAACCGCATATGCAGCCGCACATGCGACAAGCGGGCCATATATAGAGTCTTTTTTTTTATTTTGAGGTGGGATTGAAATGCAGTGGTTGATGATTATACATGTACACATAACTATCTTCGTGTATGTATTTGGTTCTGATTATGGATATAATTGTAACTATCTTCGTGTAGATATAACCACTCTCTTTTCTTATTTTAATTGCTTGGTTATTAATATTTCATAACTTGTGGTATTATTTTTAACATATCTAATAATTATGCATATAAGTATTGATGAATATTTTTGTAGTTGTCGGATGTTATCATACTAGATTTTTAAGTGTTGGTTTGTTGGATGACAACAAGTGACAACAAATGATAGTTTATGGAGAAATTATTACTTTTCATGAAAGTTTAGTCAATTTATTACATATATGTTTATTTCTATTTTTAAGAATATATCAGTATATTTTTTACATTTACATTTGATTTTTTATATTTTAAAAGATGAACCGTATATGCACCTGCATAGTGCATATGCGCTATGTGGTGGGCCGATTGTCCGCATATCGCATACCACATACCACTCATTGGTTTTTTTTTTCTTCTTCTGCCTCTTTTTCTCATAGTCATCTCTTTTTCTTTTTCTATTCCTTTTTTTCTGTTTAGAAGTTTACTATGTGTATCTATAATTGGTTGAGCTTCTTTTTTTTTTTCCTTTTTCCCTGGAGAGAAGATAATAATGTGACTGTTGCCATTTTTAAAGTTATAACACTTTGGATACGAAGATTAATATTTATATCATGATCAAGGATTGTCCTGCCATTGGCATGGGTTATGTCGTCATGTCATTAGCACAGGTGGTAGAAGTCTCTTCTTTATCGGAGAAGAGAATCGGCGAGGTAAAAACCCTAACTTGTCTTTATTAATGAATTTAATAAATGAAAACAAAAAGCAGGTTTAGCCTTTTATTTATAAGCATGTAGAAACCGTAATACGAGCAGGAATACTGTTCTAATACAAATCAAAATTAATAACTAATAATAATAGTCCTAAAGAAAGAAGAAATAAAATAGGATTCCTAATTCTTATACGAAAAACTCAAATTCCAATACGAATTAGTGATCATAACAATGACACTGCATGCCTTGGTACACACCGTATATTATATGTTGGCACAGTTGGTATTGGTTTATTGGCACGAGCAGCATAGCTAGCACTGATTTATTGGCATGAGCATCACAGGCGACACGTGCTGACTGTGGTAGATTGTGCTAACTGGCACGACAATTCTTGATCATGATAATAGTTCTCCTAGTTTTCCTAGACAGTAGTTATTGTATTTTATAGGGTACTTGTTCAAGTTGAGAATTGTTTTTATCTTCCTTATGGAAGTTCAAATTATGTTGGTACCATTTTTTGTATCATTGTCATCTATATGCATGATCTGGGAGAAAGATCATCTGTAAATACTTCGATATCTTATAGCCAGTCATTGTATTGAAACCAAGAATCTTCTTCTTGCTGCTAATGATGCAAACCACTTGTTCTTATCATTCCATTTTTTCCCTTCTTTTTCATGATCTAACTAGGTATACAAAGTTTTATTCAATAAATTTGTTAGATTTGTCAAGCTTTTCCTAATCAGCAAGTATTTTGTTCCTCCAGTTTATAAAAACAGGCGAGTTTTTGCTTTTAAAATTAGCGGTTCTTGAGATGCAGAAAGTTTTATCGCATAAAAATGATGAGGGAACTGAAGAAGCATACATAAGTAGTCTTATTTGTTCTGTTGAATCCTACGGCAGTAAAAGATTTCTATGCTTGGTGGATGCTATCTTTTTCAAAATCTACTTATGGTGTTGCTATCAACTTGAAGACTATCATCTTCATTTTGCTCAGGTTTGTTTTTTTTTTTATGTTGTATTCAATTCATGACCGATCCTTTACTTTAGGGTTTGTTTTTCATTTATTTCATTATCTGTCTTGAAAATCCTATCAAATTTTCTTGTCTCATCAATGCTGTTTAGCAGCTAGTCATTTCATGCGCTTCTTGTATGAAAGGAAGATTAGCTTGGACATTCGTTCCTTCAGCACAATTTCTTAGGAGCAAGTTCTGGGCTTATACTGGGACAAATGCAAATAATGTTGGGTTGTTTGATCAGCTATTAAGTTGATATATCTAAAATGGAAGAGCTATACAATATAAGAAGCTCCATTATGACATATGGTTATACCCAATCTTTGCTATCAGCGTCACCATAATGTCGTATATAGTTTGGTGTGATTTCTTGTTTGTTCTAAATATATGTTGTCGAGAAATACTCAAAGCTCCAGTTTTGTTCTAAACATCTTATTGACACTTCGGAGTGAGAGAAGTTTAGAAGTATATAATAGTAAATCTTTCTTGTTGGTATTTGATCTTGCTTTCTTCCAGCTGTTCTCTATCAAGTTATAGGAAAATGAGATGTGATTTTTCCAACACAGTTTCTTTCCTGTTGTTGTGATTCACTATGCTATCCAATTCAGAAGTTCATCTCTGTTTCATTGGTCCATTTCTTTAACTTCTAATTGTTTATGCAACTTGATGGGAAATGGAATGAAATTTCTCCTCGTTGTTTTTCTATGTCATCAAAAGTTGTTGGTAGAATTTGTATTTCTTGTTGAAATGTCTTCATGTCAATAACATATTTTCAGTTACTGTAGTTTCTACTTTTACCATGCATATTTGCCTGGGGATGATTATGTCTATGACTCGTAACTTCTTTTTAGGAAAAGTCTGCTATTTTTGGAAGTGTTGTGAACCTGGCAGTACTTACTCAGACAACTTCTGCTGATGAATGTGCGGAAAACAAGGTTAGACCTCACATAGTGCTATACTAAATTGCTAATAAAGTTTCCAACTGATGCCTTTATAGTTCTTTTATTATGGTAATTTTTCTTTTTCATCCCCTTTAAATGTCAGCTCATATAAATTTTGTTCAATAGATGGTATAAGACAAGCAGGCAACGTCCTGAAGAAAGCTCTTCCATAAGTTAATTTTATTACAATGTTTCAATTTCATGCATAGGAATCTTAGTGTAAGGATTGAGTTGTGCAGGGTGGGCATTATCCGGTAGGCCTTGCTTTTCTAAGTCATGAAGTATGATAGGCAAAATGATATCTGCAGATGAGGTTGCAAAATGATCTCTTATTTTGATATGTATTCATATATTCTTTCTGTAGGCTGGTTCCACCAGGTAAAGGAACAAAATTTCTGACGAGTGTTTACTCTTTTTTATATTTGTTCTATTTTTAGTATATTCTTATGGTTCCGTCAGTTTGCCTTTTTTAACAACTTTTAACAGCCTCAAAAAGAAGAAAAACTTTTAACAGCCTTGCAGATGTTTCAGACCACTTAAACCTTTCATTGACGGATTCAGGGTTCTGATAATTAAGTACATCATTTGTATAGCTTCCGAACTTCCAGTTTTATGTAATCTTCTCTTTATTGTTCCCTTCTTAATACTTTTGACCGGAACATCTAAAAGCAGAAACTACTCAAACTGCTGAAAACATTGAAAGATAAATGTAATTATCCAATTGAAACTGAAAGCGATTATTCTGAACTTGGTCACTCATTGTTCTTGACAATACTGAGGGAAACATGAGTTGTTTTTTTGTCAACCTTCTTGAGCCTGGCTTACATGATGGGCATGAAAATTAATTTGTAGTCCACAGTTAGCAAGCAACCAGCAAACATTAAAATTGACTAGTATACTTCTTGTTGTTGAAGAAAATTACACAAAGCCAATGGCTTATTTAGCAAAATGAACTGAAAGTGATTTACTTGGTAAGCAGATTTAAGCCGCATTTAGAGAGTTTCTAATGGAGTTGTTAACTTGTGCTTGATGTATATCAGCTCTTTTATTCTGGTCCTAAAAAATGCCGCAATCTCCTGCAAAGAGTTTACCTATATGTGTGAAGTTCTTAAAACGGTTTTAGGTCACTCTTTTGTGAACCACATATTTCGCCTTAAGTGTTAATCATGTGTGAATACTACCGGTTTCATTGCAGTACTTCGGATCTATGGCGGGCAACACTTTTGTGAACCGCATATTTCGCCTTACATGTTTAATCATGTCTGCTTACTACTGGTTTCGTTGCAGTACTTCGGATCTATGGCAGGCAACATACCAGAGTGGAAGTTGTTTCACTTTTTCATTGTGAAGTCTATTCAAGCTGCATTTAAGCGTGTGAGTTGGACCATGGTATCTCATTCTGAAATGATACATATAAAAGTTTAATTTGCTGAAAATAGCTCTCTTATATTGTATAATAGGCTTGTAGCTTAGCAGAAAACCAATCTTCTGTGGAACTTAAACATCCTCTGGCCATAGTTGCACATGAATTAAAGCAAGTTGCGGAAAAAGAGTACACTGCATTTTATCCTGTATTGTGCCAAAAATATCCTAAATCTGGAAAACTTGCATTTATACTCTTGCACCTATTATATGGGGAACGATTGGTGAGTTAACTATAGCTCCTTTTTTCCAACTCTTTGCGCTCTGCAATTTGATATAGACTAGTAGCAATACTTTTTAATATGTTTAATGATGCCTAGAAACCATTCCTGGAAGGGCTCACACATCTCTCAGAGAGTGTCAAAGAGGTCCTAGCGGCTTCAAACACTCTAGAGCTTTGCTTGGCTCATAAGCTTTCCTCCATATACGGTGATAATGTGGATTCATCCGCAACAAAATATGTGCATCCATATCAGGTACTTTTTAAATATGTACTATCTTTTGAAATGCAAAAACCCTGTTTGTTATTATACGTCCTATTTTATGGTTATATAGTTTCTTTAAAGTCAATAATCGCCTGTCATATATTGCTCTGTCTTATCTAGAACCTTATAACTTGGTCACTTCATTTATTTTGTATGAACTGTTTTTAGAAAATTATCTAGATTCATCTGTAATTCTGCATTGCGTAGATTTAAATCTATTCATTTTTTCCCCACAGTTTATGTAGCTGGAATGGAACCTGATCAGGCTTTGTCCACCTGCAAAATGCACTTATTTGTGGTCAATTTAAATGCAGTTCTTAGGAAGCATTATAGACTAAATCTACAATGTACTGTTGAGGAACAAACCATTCGTGCTACTTACTGCTCTATTGGCAATTTTCCTTCTTGGATTTGTGTAGTATCTGAGCTACAAATTCGGACATCTAAAGGAAAAGAAAAATATGCGGGAGTTAATATAATTTCTCTTGTAGAAATAATACTGTTAAATCAACTACTTTATATCATTTTATAGGAGTCTAGTTTTAGGGAACCTATTAACATCATATTTGATCAGGGACGAGATGTTTCGTGAATCATTATGGGGTGAAGCATTGATTCAAGTACAAAAAGTGACTACAAAACTCAATGGTACATTAGAGGAAAAAAAAAAAAACATTACCGGTTGGCATTTTGTAAACCTTATGACATCGGTTTGTTTTGTCACTTTGGATGAATCAAACTGATGGCCATAGTGTTGGTAGGTATTACTCGAAATGGGCACCTAGTTGTAAAAAATTTGAAGGGATTGAATATATGAATTTGTCATGAATTGTTTTGTTGTATGAAAAATCTTGAAGTAGATGGTTATGATCTCATGACATATGGCAGCTGATATATCATTCATATCTCTCTTCATTGGTTTCGATTTTTTTTTTTATCCTTTATCTGCATTATATGACGAAGCTAATGTTTGTAATTAGTTAAGTATTGAAAGATGATATCATTCAAAAGAAAATGCTCAGTTGTGGACAGTATATTCAGATGCCTATATTTACCACTATATATGGAAAGAGGCTTTAGTTTTGTTGATCCTGTGGTTCACAAATCAAAGACGGAAGTTTTTTATTTTCAACTTAGTATTTGCAATTACTTTGATAATTAAAGGTTCCGCACCAATCATGTCATTCACTAAGGGTCCAAGTCAAGCCCTAATTGTATCAATAAGATGGAATTCTTGTCAATTTGGTCCCAGTTAGCCGAAGTATTCTAATTGAATCTGCGATATTGGTACCTTCTAGTTTCCTTTTCGCAAGTTGGTTACTTGAAAATGTGCGCAAAGAATCTATGCCAAATCCAGCAGGTATTTTAAAAAAGTACAATTGTCTAACAAATTTAGCTGATCATTGTTGTTAACCACCAAGCGAATCCATTCCAAAATGCTTTCATTTCAAAATTCAAAATTCTGGGAACTGCATTGTCCTCGAGATCCTTCTAGTTGCTTTAATAGAACAAAGCTGCTTAGGATACATAACAAATTATGTGATAGGATATCTGGTTGTTGAGCTACCAACTAAGACTGCTTTATGTGATGAATTATATTGGCTTTCGTTTCCTTCCATTTTGTTCATAAATGTTTAGTATTTATGCATGCATTATGTCAATGTGAAGATACATGGATATAACCACACGTATGTATACAACACAATGCACACATTTTTAATATAAATGTGCAAGTATGGATCAAGCTTAAGGCAATTTCAATTCCCGTCCTATTTTTTTTAGGACAACTTGTGATCGTTCCCAATTTGAGATGTTTATGATATACTAAGTTATTTCATATGTTGATGTCACATAATTTGGTCATCATTCTGTTCATGCAGATCAGTCATTATTGTGCACCTCTCGTTCTACAGTGGATTCATGCTCAACATGATAATATCTTGGAATGGACAAAACGAGCAGTTGAGATAGAGGTACTGTGGTGATGTTTGTTGTTCAGCAACACTTTATGCCGTTTTTTAAGATAGTTCTTTCATTCAGATATTTGTATGAACCCTAATGGTATTATAACTTTCCATGTCTTGCTCAGTATTGCTTGTCTTTTTGTGCACTCTTGCTGTGCTTTTTTTCTGTGTTTTCGATGTACTGTTTGATACACAATTAAGATTCACAAGTTTGGTGGGAAGTTGAATTTCTTGATCCTTTGGTTCTTCCTCCATTGTTGCTGGAGCTTATGATAGTCAATGCTGTTGGAGATATGGCTAACTTTAGTTGACTATAATTGGTAATTTGTACACTAATGTAGTGACCAAAAGGCTTGGCTATTGTCCAGTAAACCTGTGAAATATCTTTGATTCATGAAAAACTGTTAATGGGGCATGATTGTTGAACTGCTGGATATTCATTTTGCCATCAAAAGAGTATTTGAGTGCATTGCGTTATATGGACTATGGAGTGATGGATCAGACTTGACAGTGAGTAATCAATGTGATTAACTTCCATGCAATGGAGCTTGTATAGGAGTCAGCTAATGAGGTGCACTCCCCTATGAAATAATCAAAAAGAAATTGGAAAAACTAAAAACCCATCACCCCTTGTGGTTCCATAGTGGGATCTTAGAGGGACTATTGGAGATATTTTCTCTTAATATTTGAGGATATTATTGAAAATGTGATATTATGAGTTCACATATAATTAAAAAACAGCAGTGGTTATTCTCATTACTGTATCAGTTTATTTGTGTTTCTCTGAATATGTTGATATTTTGCCTAAACCTTCACTTAATGGAATGTTTTATAGGGTCATTTATTTGTTTCACAGGATTGGGAACCTCTATCATCTCAGCAAAGACAAGCAAAATCTGCAGTTGAAGTCTTTCGAATTGTGGAGGAGGTTTTCTTTCTCATTTAATGATTTATTAGAAGTTACATCTCGAGTTCCCTATAGGGTGATTCATTAGTCTCTTTGAGAAAATTATCAAATTGAAATACATATTTGGCATATTTGGAAATCTATTGGAAAATGTAGTAGCATGTATTCTATATCTGAATTATTGGAAGACCGGATATGATTACATGGTGAGAATTAGTCAGGTTCAGGTATGGCTGTGCATACTCTAATAAAAACATCCATGCTTAAAAGCTGTAACAGATTATTTGAATTAGAAGTAGTTTGAGATGCTTGAAAGCACATGAAAGTTAACTTTCTTATACCTGAAGTATTACCTCTCCGTATGTGCATTGAACCATCAAGTATTTATGAGCAATTTGATGAAGTCCTCAAGTCCTGTAGTTGCATCTCAATATGTGGATCATAAAATAAAGGGAGATGAAGGCTTTGATCTATTCTGGTAGTTGTAAGTAAAAAAGTTAGAGTAATCCATTTGTTGAAGTGGTTGTGACAGGGAGGAGGGTGCTTATTATGCAGCAGTTCTTATCTCAAATTTCAAAAGATAGGAGGACGGGTTATTCACGTTTAGTTTGATGGCTCTAAAACATGTTATCAGATGTTTCAGAAGCAGTCAATTTATGTGATTTAGTCTGTATCCATCAGCATTTAATCTAGCTAAATTGTATGCAGACTGTTGATCAGTTTTTTAGCTCGAATCTGCCTATGGATATCATCCACTTGCGATCTTTACTCATAGGAATTGTCCGAAGCCTGGAAGCTTATTTGCTGCACATTGTCAATCAACAAGGTATTCGCAGCCCGGGATTCTATTTTATCATCAATCCAATCACCGTTCACGTTTTTTCTTTTTCTTATGAATGAATAGATCTACATGTCATGAGATAAGTTAATAGTTATATTTCACTAATTCAAAAATGTATAGTGCAAAATGGTAATCAGTTATGTTACACTCTAGACTCTAGAGTAGACTCAGAATCAAGCTCTAAGTCTCTCTGTTGATAAGAATGATGTATTTTTGCTCCTCTTTTTCCAGCTATTCAGTGTTTTTCATATTTTGATTACAAATATAAGTAGGATATTGGTGAGATTATCTATTCCATTTATCTTATTAAATAACAATGAAACTTGGTATACTGGACGATCTGAATATATCAACTATTATTACATAAGCCTTATGAGTTTTAGAGAACGCCTAACTGAAACTGAATCGAGGTAATTATTATATCATGTTTTTTTTTATCCCTTTGTGCATTGGCACGGCGATTAATACTGAAGTTGGTCTTGTAGACGTGCCCAACCATGATAATTTGGAAGGATATATAATTCTTTTGATCTACATAGAAAGTTGCAAATTCGGATATTAGTAGATTGTTTGGTATTGTTTGGTGCCTTTGTCAGTGTGAATGCTATAAAGACAACATTATGTTGTTTGTTTTTGTACTTCCATTAAAGTGACAAGCCCTAATGACAGCATTGTATTGTTTGGTGTCCGTTAAAGTGACAAGCCCTAAAGACAGCATTGTATTGTTTGTTTTTGTACTTATGTTAAAGTGACAAGCCCTAAACAAAGAAATTGTTGATATGGTTGTTGCACTTCGAATATCTTGTCACTATTTGTGCAGTCTTTTCAAGCTGATTAAATCTTTTGATAATTTTCTTCATCTAACTTAGTAGTATGTGGATTTGATTTACCTTGATTCATTTAACTTTCTAATGCAGTTGATGTGACTATGCTGTATCCTAGCACTCCAGCTTTGACCCGTTATGCAGAATCAATATATCCCTTTATGAAGAAAAAGTTTGTTCAGCTTACAACCTTGGAGGAGAAAATGACCTTCCAACTGAATACTTTGACTGGACCAAAGCTGTGTGTGAAACTGAACACTCTTCATGTAAGTTCCATCATCTCAAATTTCTTTCTAAGAATATAGCCAATATAGGGTAGATTAATTTGACTCTCTGAAGTTTTATTGAGCATATTGCTTTTTTCTTTATTATGTAAACTTCATAAATAAAAACCGTGTTGTGTAGCACATTTTTCTATTGGTGCCTTGTGGTTCCTTTTATATTCCTCAGGTTACCCAAGGTCACTGTTCCTCTTCTTATAAGAACCTTCTATCAACCACACTAGTATTTGTGTTTCAATTGGGTTTTAACCACTAGCGAGGGTATATACCTTTATTCTCTTTCTATTTTTCTTTAGGTTATTTAGCTATTAGTCGTTTCCATAATTATGCAGTATATTAGAGATCAACTTGATACATTGGAGGATACCATAAAGCACTCTTGGAATCTTGTTCAGTCAGGTACTGCCTCAAGAGGTTATTTTCACATGCAATCTGAATGTACTTTGCCGTTATCTGAGTAGGTTAAATTACCAGAAATTCTATGCTTTGGAGGATCAGTCAAGCTGTTGTAGAACAGTGTAACATTATCTGAAAACTCATATTCATAGTTAGCATGTAATTGTTATATAATTTTTTGATGGTCGTATTAACTATGTTGGATCAGACATTAGGAATCAGAGTTGCTGTAACCATTTACTTCATGTCTATGAAACTTCATTAGTTCTTGCTGTTTATGACCCTATTATAGTTGTTTCCTTTTTTTATAGAATAATGACTATTTGGGTCCGTAAGGTGAACATCATTCTGTTCAAAATAACTTAATCCCTTCCTAGTGTGTGCACCATTCTTCGTTCACTTCCTGCTGTACCATAATAAGGGGTAGTAGGTTGGAAGAATTTTGGTATACTGAATTGTTGTAAAAATTAACTCCAAAAAATTGTTTAAGAATTTAATTAAGTATGTAAGGAAGAAATTTCAAGGAAAATTGATATGATATTCTACTGGTTTTGATATAACTTAGAATGGAGTGATGAGCAGAGTCAACTTTGTGTATGTACTGTGCATGTGCTAGGTTTTTGTACATATGGACGGGAGAGGGAGAGAGAATGCATTCCGGGAGAAGGAGAGAGAATGCATTCCTCTAATAGTCTAAATAATAAGATAGCTGCATAAGAAATTCTTTCTATGTATTGAGTCTATTGACTGCCCATTTTATCATGTCAGTGGTAAACAATCTGACTGGTGTTTGTGATTGCTGTTTCTTATTTTGTAACTGTTAAATTCAATGTTTTATTTCTTTAATATTTTTTATCCTAATATTTGTTCAACTTATTATGGTTTTTGTATCATTGATGTTTATGGTATCACACAGAAAATGCCTTGTTATTTAAATACAGGTTTTGGATTGGCAGACTACTTTTCTCGTATATCAAATGGAAAATCTTCTGTAGATGTTAATGTGAATTTATCAGCATGTAATGGATCAGTTGATGAGCTGTTTGCATTATTTGATAACGTCAGAAGAGGTGCAGTTACCACAAGCAAGATGATGCTTGACTTCATTGGTGAGTTAGTGATCAATATATCCTAAAGCATTGTTAGTCATTGAAACTTCTTTTTTGAAGCTGAAAGTGCATTAGAATTCAATTAATTGCTATTATTTGGAGTAGCTTCTAAAGGAAGCACAGATGAAGACTGCTTGGCAGACTAAAGAAGTACTTCATAGAAGGTTTTCAAACTTCCTTGTAAGATTGATAGTGATGTTTAGTGTTTTGTTGCAAACAGGCTTACTGAATGGATCGATTTTCCCATGGATTTTTTTATTTATTTAGAATCCACTTGTGAGAGAGGGTGATGGTCTACTTCTAATGAATGTTCCATGTTACAACTGTATGTGTGCTTTAGAATTTAGACATTCAGTATATATGTTACCTCACTGATAACTAAACTATCGCATTCACGCAGTGCCATAGACATGTCTCAGGTACTTTAGTGCTTTTAACTAGAAAGAATGAGTGGTATACATAGATAATAAATGATAGCTTTAGAAAAAGGAATACCGGGAAAGCTTTTATAATATAGGTGATGGCAGGAGCTAATAATGGAGCAAAGCATATACGAGTTGTTTTGTGTGATATCCAACTTGTAAGTTGCAAAAGGAGAAACTAGTGCCTACAGATAGACTACTAATTTGGCCTTTTTGGCTGTCTCAAAATGCTAAAAGAAAATTAATATTGTCCCAGATTTTACAGTTTACTCTAAATCTTTTTCTGTTGGTAACATTATTATGTCACCATTGTGGTCAGTTACGGACAAACTTGTAGCCATAGTTCGTGGGCCGTTGATAGTTGCTGCATGTAACGAAGAAAATGTTCTAGTGAAATATCTTTCTTCACTAGAAAGAAGAAACTTGTTAGGGTATCAAAAACATAACATAGAGCTGAATCCAGAAAAGATTTCTGTGATTAATTGTGACACAGAACTCTTTCAGTTTTTCTAGCAGGTTGATTAATTATGACATGATTAACAATTGTTTGGTTTTTTATTTGTCTATCTACAGGTCCGAGAGTCATATTTTGGGATATGAGGGACTCTTTTCTTTTCTCCTTATATAGAAGCAGCGTTAACAGTGCTCGATTGGAGATCTTTATCCCACTACTTGATCAAGTAAGACCAACACAGTAACATATTACTTTACATATTTGGGATTCTACTTCAGCTACATTTTCCATCTGTTTAGATTGCATCTGGTGAGGGTCATCAATTTCCCTACTTCTCATATTTTTATTACAAAATAATGTGTGTTATAGGTTCTTGACCGGATATGTGATCTAATCATTGATGAACTAAGGGACCAAGTTGTTCTGAAAATTTTTCAAGCATCAATGGTATGCCTCTTATCTTAAAATAAACATAGTAAAATTAGGGGTTTTTTTTGCATCTAGCTCCCTAGAAAAAATTTATTTTAAAAATAGCGACAGCAAATTTATATTTGCACTTTTGGCCCTGATCCTGCCACGCAGACGCCACGTCAGCGCCACTCGAGCGGGGCTAGGCCAGGGTGTTAAGTTGAACACAGTAAACTATTCACCATGTCCAAACACGGTAAATGGTTTACTGTGTCTAGAGAAAATACAAATATATGTATTTTTCGCAATATAAATATTGAAAAGAGGAATAGGGAGTAGGGATGTCAATAGGTATGGATACCCAAAATATTATCTGAACCCAAACCCGAATAAATTATTTATATACATAATTTATTTTTATTTATTTATACAATATATAAAATATTTAATAATTTATATAAAACCCGCCAGGTTCGGGTTTCGGGTATGGTTATGGGTATGGATTTTTAAAACCCACCGGGTTCAGGTTTTAATTTGATTTTCGGATTCGGGTTCGGATTTTTGAAAACCTGTTCCAAACCCGACCCGTTGACATCCCTAATAGGGAGAATATAAGTATGGAATACGGTAAATCATAAAATATATAAAAGAGAAGAAAAAGAATATAAATATGAAACACGGTGAACCATTCACCGTGTTTGAACACGGTGTTCAACTTGCCAAGCAGGCCCCCAACCCGCCCACTTGGCGCCTGCGTGGCAGGGGTAGGGCCATTTTTGCAATTATAAATTTGTTAGGGCTAGTTTTAAAATAAAATTTTTTCAGGGGGCCATTTGCAAAAAAAGCCCTAAAATTAGGAGTTTCCTTAGTCTAATTGTGTATGTTTGGACCATAGGATGGTTTTATTTGGGTACTGTTGGATGGAGGCCCATCTCGTGCCTTCTCTGAAGCTGATGTACCACTGATGCAAGAAGATTTGGCTATGTTAAAGGTAAGCATTTATGTGGATCAAATTGGGCATGGAGGGCAAGTGCCCCACCCTAGTTTGGAAAAATGTCCAAGTATTGATTAGGGTGAGAAAAAAGATATTAAAGAAAAAGGTATGATTATAAGAATCACAAATTCACAATGTGAGCCAACATGGGGATCATCCAATAATGCTATGTGAGTGCAGGTTGTTTTTGATGTTCACTCATCCATCATTATAATGTCAGTATAGCTAGCTTATAAAACCTGATCACACATACTGTAGAGTGAGCATCTAGAACACCTATATGTACCTTTTTTAGTTTGTCTTCCAATAGATTTATTTTGGAGTTAGATGAAGAGCATGCAGATTCTTCAAGAGTTATTATCCTTGTATCCTAGTGGTTTCTTCTTCTGGATCTTCCGTGCTGTATCTTAGGTCATCACGTATATGCAGAAAGTATAATATTTGTTCTAGTCATGTGGCTGATCACATATATCTTTTTGGATTACTGGAGGTGTACTAGATTTAAGTGGGTCAAAGATTACATATAGGAATAACTAATCAAAAAGATTTTACAAACGGGCCGTCCAGTGAAATACTGAAACAGGGTCATAAGTATATGTAGCCTTACCTTGGCATGTGGAAAGTCAATTTCTGCTATTCGAGTTCATCACACCCATGTTGCACTGAAGCAACCTTACTGCTCCACCAAGGCCTCTGGCTCACCATTTAGTAAGTATGATATTAATAAGATAGATGAATTAAACAAAATGGTGCAGAATCATTATCAAGTTCTTTAGGATATTTAAATGCCAATTTGAAAATTTACTGCAACACTTTCCTATAGATGAACACATAATGTAGCTCAAAATTCCCCACAAAAATGAAGTTGAAAGTCAAATTTTCTACTCAAATTATCTTTCTTTTGGTTCTAAGCTTTTCTAATATAGTAGAATATGAAATGGTATTATAGCCAACTAGCGCTAATTATTTTTGTATTTACTAGAAATGTGCATGCGTAATGCATGTTGAAATTTAGAGAACTAGAGAGCAAGCAAGAGTGAGAGCATAAGAGAGCGTGGGGCCGAGATAGACCTGGTTGGAGGGGTCAAAATAGGGGTTTACAGGATTTCTAATTCAACTTGGAAGGGTGGATTTTTGTGCCTTTGTTATTTTCGTTGTAAGTTTCTGCACTAAAATGAAGGATTTTCTTCTAGGAGCTTTTTATAGCCAATGGTCAAGGTCTGCCTTTCGATGTGGTTGAGAAGGAAGCAAGATTAGCTCGACAGATTTTGGACTTGTTTGCACTGAAGGTCTGTTGTATATGCAAATAAATTGAACCTTTTGATGAGAATATGGAAATTTACCTGGAAAGACAATTCTTAACTCGATCAAGTATTTTCTGTATGAAATTTCAGGCTGATACTATTATTGAAATGTTGGTAAGTGCAAGTGAACAAACTGCTTATCATCTCAAACCTACTACCGGTGGGAGAAGTTGTGCAAATGATGCTCAAACTCTACTTCGAGTTTTATGTCATAAGAAGGACGGAAGTGCTTCTGAATTTCTGAAAATGCACTATCAACTTCCCAAATCTTCAGGTGCGCACATATATACATATATTTTTATTCAACTCGTCATGAAAGTGGTATCTTGGTTTGTATTGTTATTTGGCATCAAGTATCTTCAGTTGCCAAATTGTTTAACTTTGTGTTACAGCATTCATAATTTGCCTACTAGTCAGATGAAGATATGTTTAGATTTTTGTTTTATTGTTTTCTTTTTTGTCCTGATCTCATTACTTAATATTTATCACACCCTAAATCTGAAACTTGTGATATACTGATCAAATTGGAACTCGATGTAATTCATTTCTTATTACTTCCAAATTACTGCAACTAGTATAGGATTTGTTGGAATGGGTCTAAACTCGAATTTAACAACGGCAGACAACATATTACGTAGGATAACACACCTTGGAACGTATTGACACCTGCCTTTATGATCCCCACAAGGTTTAAGAATAATCTGTAACAAATACAAATCAATGTCAAATTTCTTAAAATTGTCCTTTGAACAGTCTTTTAGTATGACACGTAAAGTTCTCAAAAATAGATACTGCTTCAAGTCTTAAAAATTTTAACTAATATTTTGGGCGCACCTATACTCAAAGTATGATGACCTTTTTGCTCACTAGCCGCTTTCAGTAATAGAGTATTTGAACATTTAGATTTGGTACAGTTGTCATTCGTCCTGCTAATATGTATCATTAGTGTTAGGAAACAATGTTCTTAGTTCCTATCATCGTAAAAGCAAAATGTATAGCGACTGTAAATGAAGATTATCTTTAGTTTTGTATAATCTGGAGACTTACTTTTTGGCTGGCTCTATTGTTTTATTGTAATCTCTTTTCACAAAACTCATTGGCATTGTATTAGTCAATGTTATCTCCACTTATCCCACTGTTTTGATAAAGAAGCAAAAGAAACTAGCATAGTCTTACATTCTCTGCAGATTATGATGACATTCCTTCAAAAGAGGAGAGGACATCAACGTCGCCAATTTTATCAGACATATTCAGAGGTACCTCATCTTATTTGGGGAAAACAGGTCAGGGAAGCTTTAAGGTTATGAAAAAGAAATTTCAGGAAGCTAAATTTGAAATTAGAACTCCTTGGTGAGAAAATTGCTGTACCATGTGTAAGTTCTCAAATGCTTTGGAAACAAGTTTTGATGCAAAAGAAATCTCTATTTTAGAAATCATATCAAAATACCTAAATATAATCAGAAGTTTTGAAACTTATCACGAAGGCATTAAACGGTCTCAAACTCAAATGGTGTAATTGTGTAAAAAAGATTGTTGCTTGATGCCGTTGTATTTAAAATTGGGCTTTTTTTTTATAAAATGACCTTCCAAAAATTTCAAATTGGCAAAATAATTATGTCAAAATTTTATTTGAAAAATTAATCCTCTTTTCGCCACATGGGCTTCATGTCTGATTTTTGCTATAAAAATAGTGAATCATTCACTTTATTCGCCGTCTTATTTGTGTTTAACTTTATGACTTAGACAAATTTTAATAAATTTGAAATGTTTTGTACAAAAAGTGGTGAATCATTTATCATCTTCGCATATATATAATGAAGGTGGTGAATGATTTTTGCTTTTGTAGAGGACATTGATGGATTATATTATAGCTCGAAAACAATAAGAACCCACCTACCTGAGCTGCGTGTGCTGAATTATCCCTCACAACTCCGGAATAGTAAAGCAGCTACACTACAGTAATAAACTGAAATAGTATAGCGGTTAATACACTACAAATAATCGAGTATGCATCGCTGGTACATCTAGGCTTCACAGGAATTTTCATGTGCAGCTTTTGCTTTAGCAGCGCACTTTCATTTAAAGATGTATTGTTAAGTAATTATCCTTTCATCTTTTCAGTAAATCCATTCTGTAAGATCCATTATTTCTAGTAAAGAATCGGCTACTGACATCGCATGCAATTCAAGGTTTCTTTTGGACTTTTTTATAAAATGATCCTGTAGAATTTCGTATTTGGTAAAATAATCCTCCTAAAAAAATATTTGTAAAACTAACCCTTCTTTCACCACGTGGGATTTTTCTTGCAAAGACGGTGAATGATTCACCGTCTTCGTAATTCTTTTGTGAAGACGGTGAATGATTCACCGCCTAATGAAGACGGTGAACCATTCACCGCCTTTCGTGCAAAATCTCCCTCCGCTTTCCTTACTAGGCTATCTTTCCAACAGCTTAGCATCGGCCATTCTTGTGCCCTCGAGAAGGCGGGTGAATGGTTCACTGTCTTTAGTGTAAACCCCCATCCAGCCAAATTTGGCTAAGTCCTGGAGACGAGGCTAAAACACAGATAAGATGGTGAACGAGACGGTGAATGAATGATTCACCGTCTTATCTGTGCTGCACTAAAGATAGTGAACTATTCATTGCCTTTAGTGCGAACACCCGCTCGCGGGCGGTCCTAGAGAAGGCGGTGAATCGTTCACCGTCTTCATAAGACGATGAACAATACACGCCCTAATGAAGATGGTGAACCATTCACCGCCTTCATTAGGTATACCTAGGGCCCAGACTGACTCCGACACCTCTCCCTCCCTTTTCGCTCTCTCTCTCTTTCTCTCTGTCTCTCTCTCCCTCTCTGCCCATCCCTCTCTAGGAGCCGCCTCCGGTCGCCGCCACCCCTGCGACGTCGGCGCCGCCGGTCGTCGTCGACCAACCCATCCGCCGCCTGTGCCCACCTTCCTCAGCAACTCACATTGCAGGTAGCAACCTCTCTCAGCAAGGTTAAACTAGGTTTAAACCTAGTTTAAACTATGTTTAAATCTAATTTAAACCTCCCTCATTTTATTCATTACTTAACGGATTGGGAGAGAAACTTCTCTTCAAGCATGTTCCATAGAAAATTTTAAATTTCATGTATTTTATTTTTTCTGGATATTGATAATTGTAAAACATATTTTAGTATCGTCAAAATTTGTTCAATATATATAATTATGAGGGAGGTTTAAATTAGATTTAAACATAGTTTAAACTAGGTTTAAACCTAGTTTAACCTTGCTGAGAGAGGTTGCTACCTGCAATGTGAGTTGNTAAGAAAAGTTAGAAATCATATGTATGAGTTGAGCCAGGATCTGATGAGATCAAGCTTATATGGCCCACCAACAAAATAGATCAGCTTATACATTACATTTGGTCATATGACAGGCATCAATGTGAAGAAACTAGCAAGTATTAATGTGTTGAATACCTATCAGCCCTACGAGTTATAGAAGTCAGAAACTAAGGCAAGCAAATTATAGATGCTATTTCAGGACTTCTTGCTAATTTAAATTAGCATTATAAAGTTAGCAAGCATTACAATTCGGACTTCTTGTTTGTAATTTTTAGGACCATAGTAACACTTCCTTGCTTGTTGCAAATTTTCTATCATTTCTTTATCATTTAATTTAGATTTAATTTTGACAAATGAGAACATAGAGAATGTTGTTGATTTTTTTTTTTGTGTAGTTAAAATAACTAGTCGTCGGATGTCTCTTAGTGTTCATTGGGATGGACAGTTAGTTATGGATGGAAATAGTCTCCGATATGTCGGTGGTCGAAAAAAATTGATCGCGATTCGTTCAGATACGACCTATACGAATTTTGAGAGGAGAATGTATCGTTTAGTAAATTGTAATAGAGAAGAATATTGTCTTAAATATACAATCCGATGCCCTACGAGAGCGAATCAATATATTGCTCATGATATAATAGATGATGAATCATTGGAGGGATTAATTGAATTGTTTGAATATTATGGATGTGTGTCGCTATACATCGAGAAAGATTTATATCCGTCAGAGACACAATATCAATCGTAAGGCTATTACACAAGCCTGCTATATAATGATATCGATGTCGGTTTTTCGAAAAATCCAATTGATGACCGTGAAGTTGGTAATGAACCAGACACTTATCAGATGACAAGGTCAGTAAGATCTATAGATTGCGGTGAATATTTTATTTAATTACGAAATATTTTGATAAGTTTGAATAATAATTACTGCAGACAGAGTCAGTCTCCATGTGCGTAACTCTTGACCTCACGTGCGCAACCCTTGATGTCACATGCTCAACCCTTGACTTCACGTGCGCAACTTTCGACGTCACGTGCGCAACCCTCGACTTCATGTAACGAACCCACGATATTTTATACACCTAACGAAAATTACGATTGGAGATAAAAAAATTTTTGATTCTTTTTTAATTAATATTAAGTGAAATTGTACCTAATATAGTAAAAATTCGGGACCTATTACAGACTATTTATGTCCTATATAAATTAGAATGAAGTTTTTGATAATATTGTTGATGAAGGAGATGATAATGACGGTAATCAGGACGATGCATTCATTCATAATGACGGTAATCAGGACGATGCATTCATTCATAATGACGGTAATCAGGAGGATACACCCATTCATGATGACGGTAATAAGGAGAATGAATCCATTCATGAAGACGACAATTGGAATGATCTAGCTGCCAACATTAAAGATGATCACGATGGTGGATTAAATTGCCTTGCGAATGCCATTTACAGTGTGAATGACGACCTGCATATAAACAACGAATATGTAGACAATCCTGACGAGGAATTTGATTTTATTGACCATCCGAAATAATTTTCTACAGATAACAATTGGATACAACAGTATGTTGTGAATTCGAGTGAGTTCGATGTTAGATGTACCAATACCGATCTACCTAGCATTGACGGGACTTAGTTTCGTCAAATCTTTTATGATAAGGCATCTTTAGTGGACGCTCCAAATCAATGGCACATTACTCACAATATTCAGATGAAGGTTTTGAAATCCACCAAAACAACTTATATAGTAAAATGCACAGTTGAGAGATGTCTTTGGAGATTACACGTTTCGATTCCTAAAGATACAACATATTTTAGAGTTAAGACATATGCGGGTCAACACACTTGTTTTATTTCAATGCTAAATGCAGCGCATCGTAATTGTACTTCAAATTTCATATGCCAAGTGATTCTCCCGTTAATGAAGGTAAGACTTAATATTACGCCAAATGAAGTGTAGGAAACAGTGCGATCCACTTTGCATGTTCAAATAAATTATTGAAAGGTATGGCTAGAAAGGAGCAAAGCATTACAGATTATTTATGGGAGCTGGGAGCAGTCATACGCAGACTTGCCTCGATATCTTACTATGCTGCAGAGTAGTAATCATGGTATTTTTTGGTGCCTTAATCATAGATGGCCACCAGACGAAATATATCAGTTTGGTCGTATTTTTTGATCATTTGCTCATTCTATTCGTGAATTCGCATATTGTCGGCCGGTGGTGAGCATTGATATCACTAACTTGTATGGCAAATACGAAGGCCATGCATTGATAGCAACGGCTGTCGATACAAATGATAGCATTTTTTTCTTAACTTATCCTATATGCGAAGAAAAATATGGTGGAAGTTCGTGTTGGTTTTTACAAAACTTGCAGCATTATGTTATACGCAATCGTCCGATTTATTTTATATATGATCGATTTAGTAGCTGAAAGAAAATAGCGGCTGAGATATATCCTATGCGACAGGGGCATGCACACCGGTGGTGTTTTCGACACATGAAAATAAATATAAATAAGCGTTTTAAAAATGATTCGTTATTAGACAAATTCTATACTATTGGCAGTGCTTCAACACCGGTACAATATTATAAACTGAAAAAAAAAATTACTGGCGTTAGATCAGGATGCTTGGAAGTGGGTCGATAAGCTTGAAGTATACAGTGAGTATTGGGTGTGGCCATTTGATGGAGGGCGACGCTTCGGGTTGATGATCACCAATATGTCCGAGAGTTTAAATGGGGTACTTAAGAGAATTCGTGCTCTGCCTATAACGGCATTTGTTCCGGAAACTTTTTACAAACTTAATAGTTATTTTTTAAAGTGTCGTAAAAATGGTGACATTATGACGTCCATGTTAGCACCTAAAATAGAAAGTCGGATTGCGATGAATATGGTAACGGCGCGGTGACACATTATATATCGATTTGGGCCTGTTAAGTCTGAAGTTCAAGCAGGACATTTCAATTACAATGTTACCTTGAATGGATCAGATGCGGATTGTGATTGCGGTGAATTCAAGTTAACGGGCATACCTTACTCGCATCTTTTAGCACTTTGCACGTTGCACTTATGCGGATTGTGATTGTGATTTTAGCATTTTAAAGAAGAATAGATTATCATTATCTTTGTTCCCATTAGTATACTGTAGAGCGTTATCGACAGAAATACGCCCCGCATTTCCATCTAGTTCTAGACAGGCGACACTGGCCATGACTTCAGGGCCCACCAATTGTACCGCTTTCCGTGAGAAGGAAGAAAGGTCGACCACGATCAACATGTATTTGTAATATAATGGACGAAATCAGTGGGCGACAAACAAAATATAGTATTTATAAGCAGGAAGGTCATTACAGAAACACCTGTCCACGAAATACAGAGATAGTATAACAAGGACGTCGACGTAGGATTTGTTATCTAACTTTTAATTATTTATAAAACTTTCAATATTAAATGCGCTTTTTGTAAATATATTACTAATTAAAAAATTTTTAAAATTGCAGATGGTAGATCTATAGGAGGCGGGATCAGTTGATTCGTCTACCCTGACAAAGCAGCATTTCCATAGGTCGTCATTTATCACGAGTGAGGTGAGAGTCAAAATTATTGATCTAAAAGTTATCATTAGTATTTATGCATAGACATGTTGTTTTAACAATTTTTTTGTCACTGTAGGGATATCGCGGAGTTCAATTCATAGAGCATTACCGCATATTAAATCAGTGGGATCTTGATCATCCAGCGGTGCTAGATCTGCTACGACAGTCTTGCTTCTATTATATTTCTCGACTTTTGTGTCTGCAGCTGGATCATGCTTTATTAGGAGCTCTGCTCGAGAGATAAAGACGAGAGACTCAGACTTTTCATTTCTACCACGGTGAGATGACGATTAACTTCAAGATGTGGCGGTTATTTCTGGTCTTCGTGTCGATGGAGCATCTGTCACTAGGAGTACAATATCCGTGGATAGAGGTTTGTTAGGTGCTTTTAATATCCGTGGATAGAGGTTTGTCAGGTGCTTTTAGGGGCTGTGCTAGATGACATCAAAACTGGTCAGATTAGATTAGATTGGATATACCAGCACTTCCACCATATACATTTGCATGTCCCTGCTGGTTTAGTTGTAGCCACAGCACATGCATATATATTATATCAGATTGGCTGTAATCTATTTCCAAACCTCACTGGATGTAGAGTTCAGTTTAAGTGGCTGCCACTTTTGGCGAATTCTGATGCATGTGGCGGTTTAGTCTGGGGTGCAACAGCATTGGCCTATTTTTATCGAGCATTGGGATCGACTTCATTTCAAGGAAATGTCGAATTCTGTTGTTTCGCGACATTAGTACAAGTATTATAAGTAATATATAATAATTGTTATATAAAGCTTCTCCTATTTAAGATCATATATTTAATTTATTATAATTTATTTATAGATTTGGGAGTGGGACCATCTTCATGTCGGACGACCTACTAATGTTGGAGCTATTGCCGATATGGCTGATTGCTCTTTGGGTTGCTGGTATGACATATAAATTTAATACATATTACATTTCTATATATAGACCTACTAGTGTTGGAGCTATTGCCGATATGGCTGATTGCTCTTTGGGTTGCTGGTATGATATATAAATTTGATACATATTACATTTCTATATATACATTTGCAACTAACACGTATACTTTTCAAATATTAGATGAATGAATGCCGACGAATTACGTTTTGGAGCAAATGTTAGGACGACGGATATTGAGTTCTATCTAGATGAGTTGGATCAGCAGGGAAAGTCCCAGGTACGTATTAATGTAATCATTTTTTTCAATATACAACCGTATTAATGCATTCACCTGACTATTATTAATTTTTTCACAGATTATATGGCGGCCGTACACAAATGCTATTATAGCTATGCTACCGATACTGTGTACAGGGCAGTGAGATATGGCGATCGAGGACGACGCTGATTGCTTTTAATATTGTTTAGCTTCCGTACCGGATCGAGTTCTACGGCAGTTTGATCTCCTTCAGCATATACCCATTCCCGTGGAGACCATCCGTCCTGTCACTTCTCAGGGGCGACCGAATGAGGATTGGACCCACTTTCATACTGCACACATCGAGAGATGGGTAAACAAGTTACAGGCCATTTTTGACCAGCTGCCGATTGTCGGTGATGACCCGATATAGATGACCTCCATTTATATGCAGTGGTATTGGAAGATCACGAGAAGATGGATTTCTCGTCCAGTACAGCGTTCACCATTGACTTACCAGTCTCGCGGCCAGACCGAGAGAGTTTTGGTACGATCACTCATATGTTAAATATTTTTTTAATCTTATATTTAATATAGATTGAAAAAAGTGAGATTATCTACAATGCAGTTGGACGCATTACGACAGACTCACTATAGCATCAGAGAGCTAATTCATGATTTACCTGCGAACCATACGATACTGGAGCCATTGACGGGCATCTATGACCATATTGAGTCAGTACTGGAGCACCTTTCTATCATACATGTTGTCTCTGATATCGGAGGTCGAGATTTTGATCATGCGTCGACATCGGGTCATCACAGGAGACAGCTAGAGACTCCTACTGAATCATACTCGACATCGAGCCTGCGAGTGTCACGATCTCTATTTCCTACTGATGTTATAGATATGCTAGCCGTTTTTTTGAGATTTCCTTTCTTGACATCGGACTTGGACTCGCTTCCGCCGCCAGTCTCTCGAACGCACTTTAAATCAGTATATTCTCGACGTTATGGCGTGTCATCATCACAGCTCCGCCCAGCATTTACACCGGCCACTATCGAGGGTGATCAATCTGAGCCAGAGGAGACTCAGGCGATTCCGGAGCACCCCGAGGGCATCATCATCGCAATTAGATGGCCGGTATCGAGACACTTGATGACGTACCTATTGCTGAACTCGATGTGGATCGTGGCCGTAGACGTGGACGTGGACGTGGCCGTGCATGAGGACGTGACCGAGGACGTCAAAGAAGAGGAAGATCGAAAGACTGATGGTATATTATTGATTTAGAGAGCATACTTTGTATAATATTATATAATACTTTATTTAGTTCATATTTGTATATTTGTCTGTATTTTTGTTAATTATTTTATCCGGTTGATTGTATCTTGTTATTCCACTTGTCTTGTTGTATTTCTTGTTGGAATATTTGTTATCGTAAAAATTCTTCTCTCAAAATTGTTCAAATTGTTTTTAAAATCGAGCTGAAAAAATAACCTGCTGCTGTTTGCACTAAAGGCGGTGAATGGTTCACCGCCTTTAATGCAAATCCCCGAAAGCCGCAAAAAAAATAGCTAAGTCCTGGACTGGGGGTCGTTTGCACTAAAGGCGGTGAACCATTCACCGCCTTTAGTGCAGCACTGATAAGACGGTGAACCATTCATCGTCTTATCTGTGTTTTAGCCCGAATTACAGGACTTAGCCAAAATTTGGCTGGGTGGGAGTTTCAAAATTTGGCTGGGTGGGAATTTTACACTAAAGACGGTGAATCGTTCACCGCCTCCGTCTTCATAAGACGGTGAATCGTTCACCGTCTAAGACGGTGAACGATTCATCGTCTTGTCTAGGCCACAACATCGCTAACTTGCGCAAGGATTTGCTGATAAGGCGGCCCAGAACTGTAGGCGGTGAACCATTCATCGCCTTCTCAAGGGCACAAGCTAAGCTGTTGGAAAGGCGGCCTTCGGGAAGCAGGAGAAGAGGTTTTGCACTAAAGGCGGTGGATGGTTCACCGCCTTCTGAAGGCGGTGAACCATCCACCGTCTTCACGACAGAACTACAAAGACGGTGAACAATTCACCGTCTTTGTGAGAATTACCTGACGTGGCGCCCACGTGGCGAAATGAGGGTTAGTTTTACAAATAAAATTTTCACAGAATCATTTTGTCAATTTCAGAATTCTACAGGATCATTTTATAAAAAAGCCCTTTCTTTTCCTGTTTAACAAATGCTAAAAGCCCATGCAAGTGTTCAAGGGATTGAAAAGACAGCAAAGACAGCAATAATCACATTGACGGCTTTGTTGTCACGCAGTGATTAACATGAAAAAGAAAAACGCAGAGCACAGAAGTTGGCACTAGCTGGTCCTCTAAACAGTCAAGATGAAAATATAATTGGAGATGATGAAAGTCAATACCAAAAGATTCTACAAATTACAATCGAGACAACAAATTGACAGAGATAGAGAGAAGCACAAGAATAGTTCCACAGCTTACAATGTTTCGACCAAAATTTATGTCCTTATGTTACAACTTGTTCAAAACTTTCGAGTTACCAATTAAGTGCAAAGAAACCAATTAAGCGCAAAGAAACTTTAAACGCTCTTTCAAGAGTCAGGTTGTGACTGGCAAGAAGTAAACGTAGTGCCATAGCATTATATTACCCACAATCGGTTGAGGGCGGAACCGCACTACTACAATGAATTCTAATGACTTGGTCCAACCCATACTCCAAGCTAATTAGAGTGATCTTCTATTTTCTATTTCGCATGTCAACAACAACAAGACTAATTTATTTGTCGAGAAAAAGAATTGATTCCCTCACGCAAGAAGTATAAATTGCGTTGCCAAAAGGCATATGATTAACTTATTAACTACTTTGCCTAGGTATTCAATAATTAATCCGTGTAAAAGTCTTTCACCTTCTTTTAGGCTTGCCTCTAGCTTTCACAGTTTTCTCCAAGTTTCTAATCCGCTGACTCATGACGGCAGATGAAGACACCCTTCTTTCTGTTGTAATTGATTGGGTAGCTTCCTTAGCTTGTAGTGGAGAGGCTACAGGAGTAATAGACTTGGAATTCCCAAAGAAAGAAAAGCTTGGTTGTGGTGCTCCAGCTGCCTGAGGTACTATCTCAGGAAGATTCAAAAACTTCCTTACAGGTGGGCGTTTAAGTGCTAAAGAAAAGATTAAGTTTATGAGACTTAGATAAGGAAATCAAAGAAAAGGAACAGGGGAAAAAAAAAACCCTCAGATGAACAAGAGAAAATGGACTTACCAAATCCATATAGAAGAGAAAAAATATTTGATGTGATCCAATAGCAAAAGATGGCCTGACAGGACGTAAACCAGTCAGCCGAATAATATAAACCATAAGCAAGCACATTCACATAATGCAGGCAACAGAATTAAGAAAATGGTTTGGAACTAGAGTGATAGGATAGCACATGGATATGCTATCATAAAGAAAAGTTTGTAATTTACTATTTAATTTCGGATATCTTCCTTATACAGCTGTCATACGAACAACGTTAGATGTTGTACTCCAGTTTTTCCAGAACATTCCCTTAACTTAGCCACTACTCATCCATTCTACTTTCCCCAGATATATTGTAGGTCAGTATGTGATCACCAGTCTTACGTTATAACAATCATGATGATTGTAAAATTTTAATCCCTTTCAGTAGCTTAAGTCTTCACCTTAGGTCTTCCTCAATCTGTTTCTTCCTCCAAGAGGTTGTAATATTCCACTATAACTCACAGGTCTAGGGTTAAGTATAATGGAGCAACTTTTTTCCATGACACTACTAGAATAATCTGCCTCCGCTCATCTGGCATCTTCCAGCCCTAAACTTTGTCGAATATTATAGTCAAAGAAATCACACACTATTCCCCCAAAGCACTTCCAAATATCCAAAGTAATGTTATTAAGTCTCAAATTGTCTCTTACATCTTCCTAAGCATATTTCACCTCACATAGACGGAGTATTTTAGCATGCGCACTGCTCTATCCACATTGATTATCTATCTCCAGACATTCAATCACCTACACTGTTTTCTTGAAAATATTTACAAACACAATGTCTCCACTTTATTTTTAATCTCATCCTCTTCAAGTAAAAAAATTCATGTATGACAAGCACCATATTGATATGTACAGCAAAACTGAATATTAATTTTGTAACAGTAAGATACCTTTGGGAAGCTTGCTGTAAAGGGGACAGTAAAAAGAGCAAGTACTCTTGAAAAATTCTTCATCTTATTTGCCATAGGATTCCCTTCCATACCTTCTTGCATGTTTAGCTGAAAGAATGTAATACAAATTTCAGGTTTTGCTTATTCTTGAAGCCTTCCAAAACAACTTACAAATAATTAATGGAAGGATTAATTACATAATAAAGCCCTTCAAGAAAAAAAAATGCAGCACAAATAAAATAAGAGAACAATTATGATACCTGCTCATGTGGTCGACAATGAAATATGTTACTCAAATTCAAATAGGGAAGTCATTGATGATGTAAGCAAATTTGCTCAACAACAACTGGCAAATATGACTTAAAAAAAAGACAGAAAAATTAACCTATCCCAAAGTCAATCCTGCATTATCTTAAGACTACAACACAAAATCTGCAAAATAAGAATGATCATTTATTTAGTTCAGCAATCTAGAAATGAGAACAAATTGATATCATTATATCAAGTTCTCAACTACAATGAAGTTGCCGTAAAGGAAGGCACAGCTAAGTGATAATAGCCCAAACATTGTGTAAATGGGAAAAAGATTATCAAAGTTTGGCCTTAAATAGTTTGCTCAAACAGAAAAGACAAAGGCAAGTATAAGTTAGGCTAGCAATATATACTCAATTTAGTTTGGAATATATAGAAGAGGCAAGCATTTATCAATACTTCTATCACAATACACTTACCTCTACTGTGGCCAAGAAGGTCAATGATGTTAACACTGGAAAAATGTATAACTGATCAGGAGTTGTCAAATCGGTAAACCATAATGCTCCCCCTCCTTTGAATGATGGAACTTTCTCGACCATGTTTGAAATCTAGAAATGACAAGACAAGGAGTGAGATCAGCTACAATTATTCAACGAGATCAATTGCATCACTGCTTCAAAATCGACCAAACAACTGGACTATCAAGAAAATGAAATGAAAAAGGCTGCAAAGAAAATAAAATGAATAAGGCTATCAAGAAAATGAAAGCACAGAATATATGACTTCATTCTTAATAGAGAACTCAACATACTGCGAAGAAAAAGCTAACAAAGATGGGCCCTTGGATGAAAACTCCTTTCAGTGGAGTAAATGGAGTAACACCATACCTGCAACAAATTGCCCAAAAAAGAAAAAGAAAAAAATCAGGGATTGTAACAACTTAGTCAAAACGGACACTACCAAGTGATTGCTGATAGACAAATAAAAGGAGCATTCTTATGCATGGTTGCTCCAACAAAGCTGACAATTTCAACTTTACAACCACATGCATTATCAGGAAAAATTGTCACACTACTGTGCTAACCAGTAACTTAACAGACCCAGAAAGCAACACCTTAATGCTTGCACTTATTAGACCTAGAGGACCACTTAAAGATTATCCACTCTGTTGTACCAATTCATGCTAACAGTTACAATTTATGGTTTCCAGAGCATCCAGTAGCAGACACAGCCAGGAAGAGCTATCCTCGAGAATTAGGCTTGACATGCCAATATATCTTCTAGAAATAGATATCAATACACAACCTAAGAAAGAAGTGAATCTCCAGGCTGTCAATCTCTATATAAAACGAACAGGAGAAAAAGAAATAATTGTAGAACATATGAATTCTTAGTTATAGTCTTATAGAGCAATGTTCTGTATAGTATGAAAAGAAAAAGAATTCTTCAGAACATAGTACTTGAATGAAGAAAAACATGGCAGAGAAAAATGTATTAGAAAAATCAAACTCCGTTCAGCAAAGAAAAATATCATCATTCATAATGCGTACTTCCGGAATAACGCATTCATTCGCTTTTGACCCTCCTGAAGAGATTGTGGATCCATGGACTGCAAAATATAGTTTAAAATTAATGCGCAGGCATGAGGAGCAGAAGATAAGGCTACTTATTATTTGAATGGTTTGAGAACAGAAATTCAATGTAAACATCACAAAGTAAGAGTTTAATCTTACGTTTTGCATTTCTTGCTTTAGCTGTTCTAACTCTGGTCTCATCATCTGGAAGTCATAAAGAAAGAAAAGAAAAACATTAGACACAAATTTCAAAGTTTGTATGCCCATGAAAATGAGAATGTTACCTGAAAAGAAAAATGAATAAACAATATGAAGGCGACAAGTAATGCATCTTGCAATAACAATAACATCTATAAAGCCTTGTAGCATAATTGATTGCAATTGGTTACGTTAATGATTTGGTTTCTTTCAGATTTTTAAGTTTAAGCTACACTTTGCTCTTGCTCGTTGCTTTCAATTGTATCAGCTCAACCAAATCGGCAAGAAAATATAACTCGTTAAGAGACATTCAAAGACTTGTGCCAGTTTTTTCATATCCTTGGTGCCGAGAGTTGGAACCTTTGGGATTCCTAGGAACAGGATTGCTTAGCATCATATTGGTTAACCGAAGCTATCCTCGCATTATACTAAGTCAGGCTTCTTCTGTTGTTAAAACATTACCAACCTTTTCAGATGTAATTTGTGGAACACAATGTTGACAACAACCATTCAACCGAAACCCGATATATGAAGATAACTGTATCGTCCACTGAGTTGCAGCACTTTCATGAACTTACCAACTACAAACTCCAAACGTGCGAAATTGGTTTGTCATATTGATCATCATTTTCCCCACTACATATTGCAAGCCCTTCAACCTAACCATATCTGGTCCACAACATATAAACTAACGAATATACAGCAACTACAGTTGTGTAGAAAGACAATACCATTTGCTTTCAATTGTATAAGGCAAAGAAGGCATAGAACAGTGAGCCAAGAATTGAAAAATACAAGAAGGAAAACACCAAGACACATTTCATTGTTTCAGATGCAGTTCAAGAAAGTGTGAATAAGCTAAGATATGGAGATCAAACCAAACGGCAAACATCAGTGACTCGGAATAACAGCTATATTTTGATGCAGGTACACCAGGCCAAAAAAATATTATCAGAAAAGCAAATCTAAAAGAAAGGATGAGACGAGACTCACGTTAAGCTTCACGGTGGCCTTCAACTGGTTAAGAAGAAGCGGAACTGTAGCACTTCGAATCAAGATGGTCGTCAGCGCAATACAAGCCCACCTAAAACGCACAAATCGATACTAAGATCAGATCGTTTGGCTTCTTGGAAAAGCAGAGAACACTAAAACAGCTGCATCTGGTACAAGAAGGAACGAACCAATTAAGCCCCGTGACCGAGTGAACCCCATCGATCAAGTACTGCAGCGCCGCCACTGGGAAGAAGGAATCGGCCGCGGCGGCGGCGATCCCTCGGGGGCGGAGGAATAGCTTCGGAGGAAGGGATCGACGCCGAGGGGGGTGTAGAATCCGACGCGGCTGCTTCTCGGATCGCGAGGGAGAAAGGGGCCGAAGCCGTTGAGGGATCGGGCGTGGGTTTTAGGGTTTCGCGGAGGCGGAGGGGGCGGAGGAGCGGGGTGGGGTTCGGGGGAGGCGTCGCGATCATCGTGGAGGAGGTGGGAGAAGGAAGGGTTGATGAGGCGGCGAGAGAGGTGTTGGGTGAAGTTGGAGGTGAGGCTTCTTCGAGCGCAAGCCATGTCGAAGAGTGAGAGATTGGGAGGGGGAAGGGGCTGCGGAAAGAAAGAGAGGGGAAGTGTCCGAAAATGAAAGAAGAGAGAGAGAGAGAGAGAGAGAGAGAGAGAGAGGGTTTTAGGGCGTCGACTGGGAGAGGAGGGTGTTCGCATATTAATACGGTTTAAGTTTGTCTGTAGCCCACTTCGATTCGCTTGGCTTAATTATATTTTTATTTTTATTTTCTTTAATTTTTTATAAATTATTTATAGTTTAATAGATATAAGTATGTATAAAGTAAACGTTTATTTTAAAAGTAATGCTTTAGTATTCTATATTGTATACTTTCTTAGTCTATATAGTTTAGATAACATAGTATTTTAGTAACCATTTTCAATAGTATATATAAAAATTAAAAAGGTGTATAAAATATAAATGATTATACCCTTTCAACTTGAACTCGCTTGTAAAGAGTCTTACTAGTCCTTAACAAATATTTAGGATCCGGCCACTTTTGGACACAAAATGGTTAAATCAATTATTATCACTAAAAACTTTTTAAGTTTTTGTACTATTTTTGTAAGTAATTTCTTATCCATCTCACGGCTCACTGTAATTTCTTATCCATCTCACGGTCTCACCTGGGACTATCGAAAACGTACGCCAAAGAAAAAAAAATCTCCGAGCTAACATTACACATAGATCCTGTATCACCACAAAACTTAACCCAATAGTCAAACAGCATTCGGATAAGCGATGAGCGGCGCCCACGACCTCTCGGCCGCCGCGGCGTCCCAGATCTGCGACCAAATCCGCTCCGTATTCTCCTCCTCCCATCCTCTTCCTCCGAACCTGCCCCCGCCGCTCGAGGTCCTGGTCTCTGAGATCTCCGCCGTGGCGTCGTCGTCGTCGTCGTCGTCGCGCGGACGCGTCTTCGTGCACGGCGTGGGGCGCGAGGGCCTGATGCTCAAGGCCCTCTGCATGCGCCTCTTCCACCTCGGCATCCCCGCCCACGTCGTCGGCGACGTCACCACCCCGCCCATCTCCCCCGGCGACCTCCTCCTCGCCTCCGCCGGCCCCGGCGCCTTCGCCACCGTCGACGCCATCTGCGCCGTCGCCAAGGCCGCGGGCGCCCGCGTCGCCCTGCTCACCGCGCACCCCGACGCCGGGAGCGCCGCGCTGCGCTGCGCCGACGCGGTCGCGTACCTCCCCGCGCGGACCATGGCCGACGACGAGGAAAGGGAGGGGGAGGGGGAGGGAGTTCCGGGGGGTGCGAGGCTGCCGATGGGGAGCGTGTACGAGGGGGCCATGTTCGTGCTGTTCGAGATGGTGGTGCTGAGGTTGGCCGAGCTGCTGGGGCAGACCCCAGAGCAGCTTCGCGCTCGCCACACCAATCTCGAATAAAGATCATTTGCATATGAAATAGTAGCACCGCAACGTTCATTTCCTTGGTGATCTCTATCTTTATCTATCCTCCTATGTACATTTGTGAACAGCGTAGTCACATAAGCAACTGCTTTCCCACCAAAGAAACTTCATGTTATACGCCGAATGCACGTTACCAAGTGCTGTTGCCAAACAAGCCGTGCTCGCAGAAAAGAACGAAGAAGAAATTTGTTCACGAGGAAAAAATAACCCCAACAACTGTATAAGGTCTCTACATGTTTTCAAACATAACAGAAAAAACTCTCAAACCCCTGAATGAGCTTCTTCTATCTTTTCATTATTTCTGCATCTTACTATGATGCAGGTTTTACCCTGTTTTTAATTGAAAAGAGAAGGGGGAAGAACCCCTCCATCGACCAAATCCTGCAAACCTTATCGGTCCGCCCTGTAACCGCTCGGGTTCTTGCTAGCCCAGCTCCACTGGTCTCTGCACATCTCCTCTATACCATATTTTGCTCTGCAATTAACACATAAGAACCACATTAGAATCTTCTTGAGAAAATTTAGATACTAAATTACAGAGTCACTATAATAGTGTCTACTTATTATATATGCTCGCCCAGAACACGTCCTGATGTCTTTAAGCATATCATTTAAGACTGCAGGGATCCGTAAGACCTATATACGAAAACAAACCTCCAACCAAGTTCTTTTATAGCTTTTTCAATAGAAGCATATACTGCTGTAGCGTCACCAGGCCTTCTTGGTCGCAATTTGATGGGTATTCAAAAAAATAAAAAGGATGAGTAAAAGGGAAACTCCGTGTGGAATGTGTCCACAGATAGTGAAGTTAAACAAAGAAAATGCGCCTCACCTTCCCAGATGCCTTCTCAAATGCAGCAACCATTTCAAACACAGAGGTTCCGGAGCCAGTGCCCAAGTTGTAGGCAACACAGCCTAACAATAAAGAAAGTCTAAGCTAAATTTTTGTTGCATAATAAAATGCAATTTGAGATATATTTTTGCTATTAGAGTAAGGGGAGTACCAATTTTGTCAGTTGAAAAGAGCTTACGGAGAGCTGCTATGTGGCCCTCGGCCAAGTCCATGACATGTATGTAATCACGTATCTGATACAAAACCAGAATAGCATATGTATAATAATATAGTAGTCAACCAAAAATCAAATTATAAATTGACATACAAACTGAAGTGTAGTTTGTTAGAGGGTCAAGGCATGCAGCACTTGTATTAACTACCGAGTATCACGAACCCAGAACTACGATTGTAATATTAGGCTTAGAAGACTTACTGCGCTACCATCTCTTGTCGGATAATCAACACCATAAACGCTTAACACGGGCAACCTGCCAATGGCAACTTGCTGAATGTAAGGCATAAGATTGTTTGGGATACCCTTAGGATCTTCACCAATTAGCCCACTCTCACGAGCTCCAACAGGGTTGAAGTATCTTAGCAATATAATTCTCCATTCTGGATCAGACTTCTGAATATCACGAGCTATCTCTTCAAGAAAAAGCTAAAACTATATAATAAAGCATTAGAGCTATAAGCCGAAAAACTACTTAATCATGATATGCTAGTCCAACAAATAAATGGTGTTAGGATAAAGTGCGGGTACTTTCTTTTGTCCGACCATACGGATTCATCGCCTCCAGAGCGAAATCTTCCACACAAGGTATTTTTGCAGGTTGCCCATAAACAGTAACAGATGAGGAAAAGACCATCTGGATTTGCACAAAATTGTATGTAAGCAATTAGCAGATGAATCGTAAAACAAAAATTAGTCAATAGTTGCACTTTTCGGGTAGAAGGATATCATCTTTGATATGCATTGAAGATCTGATTTATTTCATAAGATTCACTGGTACAATTTTTAGTTCCCTATACAAGCCTCTTCAACGTATTTGAGTTTCTATGGTAATGATCTGTTCTGCTCCTAACCCAGCTAAAACTATCTTCAAGTTTTTCAGAGGAAACCAGCGGAATTCACACTGACATTGAACTAAAACAGTCAAAACTAAGGAATACTGGCACAGCGAACCGATCAATTGCCCTGTCAACTTAAGAAAGGTCCTCTATAACAATTTATTGCGAAACCTACATACTAGAATTATTAGCTAAATTAAACATATATGACCATGTGCTAGAAGAATACCTTCTTACAACCATATTTCCCCATGAACTCATAAAGATTTATGGTGCCAATTAGATTGTTCTCATAATAGAGACCAGGCTTTGCCACACTCTCACAAACAACTTTCAATCCAGCAAAGTGGATAACAGCATCAAATCTGCGCCATCATAATTAAGAGATTATTATGATAATTAAGTCACCGCAAGCTCAGGATGAGAAGTGTCAATACATATAAAATAACATATATTCCTTATGTTATACCATTGTTTTATGTATTACAAGTTATTTAAATTTAATGCGCACTTGAGCTTCTAGAAACCAGACTCATGAAGAACATTTGATCTTGCAAGGCAAAATCAGAAGAGCCAAAAGGACTCCTACTATCACCCGAAGAAGGACTTTGGGTAGTTATACTCTGAAACTGGTAAAGTGGCCAAAAAATTCCCACGCTACGTGTTGTAATCGAATTACAAGGCCTAAAAATAACTTGATGTTAAACTTTTAATTGCTTATTGCTTCCATAATCTCAACACGCACAATGCATTATTTCAAAAATAAAGAAAATATGAAGAGAATCATAAAAACTACGAAGAAAAAAAGAAATACCACCTTGCTTGAGAGAAAACCTTCTCCAAATCCTTCTTGTTCCGAAGATCACCCTGCACCAGCAAAACCAAAAACGCCATCGCATTATCACACCCCAAATCCCAAAAGAGACCAAACTTAGAGACCACGACCCCAAAATGCTCACCACGTAGAAATGGAGATTGCGCGATCGCTCAGGTCCCGCGAGAGACCTAACCCAATCCACGGCCTCGGCGACGGAGTTGTCGAGGTTGTCGATGATGTGGACGCGGAAACCCTCGTTGAGGAGCTGGAGCACGGTGTGGTTGCCGATGGACCCGGCCCCTCCGGTCACTAGGATGGTGACCTGGGGCGCCATTAATGGAGATGAGTAGAAGAGAAAGAGGAAGAAGAGCGGGGAGGAGGAGGAAGAGGAGGAGAGGGGTTAAAGGGGAAAGGGTTTTGGGAGTGTGAGGTGTGCGATGGCCGATGGGGTTGGGGTTTTGGGGTGGGCGATAAAGGTCGCGGAGATCGAGGCTCGATGGTTGGGGAAAGAGGGGGGAGTTCGCATGGGAGCGTCTACGTGGAGGGGGAGAGGTTAAGATGCGATCATGCGAGTGGAGTGGGGATATTTGGGGATGCCGTTCTTTTGAGCGCCAAATGCTAGTGTAAATTGGTTCGAACCAACTTTAATGTGTCTAAAATTTAGATTTTTTTAAAAAATGCTTTGGATTCTTCACAATAATTTTTTTATTATATTATTAATGTATTGATGTTATAATAATATAAAGAATTGTGATTTAACTATACACATAGTAAAAATATATATATAAATTTATCAATATATCAATAATATATTAGATAATATTGTGAAATAAGATATCTAAAAAGAAGCTACATATTAACAATAACCCTGTCGATAAATTCTCTAGCTCTATTTTTTTGACACTTACTACATTCTTTGTTTTTTCAGAGCCTCTGGGCTCGGATTCTAAAGATTTTTTCTTTTCGTATCCTCTAACCAGCGGATTTGGGTTAACATAGTAGTGTACCCTTTAATAGCCTATTATAATGCTTGTAATATATCAAGCTTTAATATATTTACCTAGGGTCTTTTTCCTGAAAAAGAAAAACAAAAAGGGAAAGAACCCATAACCCAAATGAAATGCAACTGAACTTGAACCTGGGACAACCTAAGACATTTTCACCGAGTGTCTTTTTCATTTTCCAAAAAAATTGATTTGTGTGGTACTAGTAGAAAAGGTGAAAGAGGAAGTTACAACCTCTTAACATTGAGGGGGATCTACCGTATTGTTTAACAAATTAGTCACATAAAAAACAATTGCATACTTAGTCTTAACTTAATTTATCTATGCGACCGGGGATTGACAATATTAGCTTCATTAACATTATGGCGTGTCCACCGTATTTATACTTTCAATCCAACTAACGAGCCCAATTTTTGAACATGACTTGGCATGAACCAAGCTATTTATTATAGAATCCATAAGATTGTGCATCATCATAGGTGTACTAAGTCCCTTAAGTTGGTTTATAGGCCAGCTTAGCAACTGTACCCTTGTTTTTTTTGTTTTTTTTTTTGAGAGATAGGTAGGCACGTAGCACGCTATCCGCTTCGTTTTATTTCATTTAGAAATAAACTTAGCTGAAAATGTGAATAAACTGGGATTCGAACTTGAGTCTCGGCTACCAACCACCAAGTTCTTTGCCACTTGCTCTAGGGACGGTTGGTAGCAACTGTACCTTTGTTACTAACGCTGCAGTACAATGTACTACCAAGTTGTCTGTTTTATATTAATTATATCCTAGATGCTGTACTAATATATATTCTAGAAGCCAATGTTGTCACATAAGCGTGTGTTTGTATATTCAGATCTCTCTGCATGAAGTTGTTCATCTTGTCAATCTGCAAGCGCTGACATTTGGTGGCGACTGGCGAAGTTGAAGATCAGAACGCAGAGAGTGATTGGAATCATACGGGCTGTTAGAACTGGCCCTGACTTCGTGTACAATGCAAGATCACATCTTTGTCCCCTACCAAGACGAAGTTGAGATTGGATGTACAGCAGGAGCTCGTGACCTTCGGCCTTTTACAAAGCACTAACACAAACACACCCTAAGTCCTTTTGCCTTCTATGGCCATGAATGGTTCAAAGAGGTATGTCTTCAATTCAGTCATTATGCTACTGTATGCACAATCATCTTTCAAAAACAATAATTCGATATACTCGGAACAGTATAGTTGAAATGGTGATAAAACGAATGTGTTTGTGCTGGCTTCGTCGGAGACTCCACCTAAAGGAAGTAGAAGTCGGCAAACTCAGCTTTTGCGCTACCGAGTTCGATATATGCTCGTCTAGAACGAAGTCGGCCGAAATGTGCGTATCGCTGCCGATTTCAGTGAGTAGGAGTCGGTGAAATTACTTGATTCGCCCCCGACTTCACCTCACTTTTTTTAACTCTCCTCATTCTCCACAAATTAGCTCTCTCTCAAAATATTAAGGTTTCTCTAGAATTATTCTGAGATGGGTCATCTCAAGATGGGATTGAACGAAGAGATTTTCCCATCATCACTTTAAAAAAAGGTGCGTACAAAATCTCTGTGCTTCTATATTTGGCCATCATCATGTTAGTAACCTTGTCATGTGAACAGTGCGTGCTTAGTGCTTGATAAAATGCCCGATGGAGATAACGCTGCTCATTTAAACAACAATTTTCCATGAAATGTTATATACATATATGACGCTGCTGAAGATAACAACATGTGTTGGCTCAAAGAGCCAACAGTATTGGAAGGGAAAATTGTACAGCGTAAAGAGTAAAGAAAAAAAAGAGTCAGGAGGAGGTATAATAGTGTTTTTTACAGAATAATTGTTTCCACTTTTACTTGGTAATGATAAACCAGGGAATTTTACATTTTTTGCTTTATTGTGCATGACACCAATAACTAGAATGGGGATCACATTTACACACACAATGTGGTCAAAACAACCTAGCTCTAGGTAGCTAGGAAACTTAAAGAAAATTGTTCTTTACTTGCATTTTCCACTGACTTGATGTTGCACAACACCTCATGTTTAAAAATCATATATAAAACCTACAATAAACAGCTCTGTAAACTCTTAAGATAGCCAATTAACTTTTGATCATCAGTTTATATCCAACCGTATATTTGGGTTTCTATGCATAGGTTCAATTGTATTACCTGCATGGTCCGAACTTGTTGATTGGGCGACATTTTGTTTTGCAAACTTATATGTACTTGTGGATGTTTATTGTTGGTTGCAACGTTAAATTCTCTGACTAGTGAAACCGCAACCGAACCAACGATTAGCCTATATTTTGCTCTTTCAAAAGTCGCCATTTACCATTCTGTTTGAATCTTTAAGCGATCTTTAATTTGTTCATTTGTTTGCCAATTCCCATTTTCATGTGACAAGGCACAAGTGATGAACAAAACAGCCTCAGTTGCTTACTTTTGTTGAACAATTGCCGCCGAAAGAAGAAGTTCCCATGTGCTAGATCTATAGCATGGTCAGTGATCATAAGCGTCAGGATTGAGCATGGCCCAAATTCTGATAGGTTACTCTTTAGAATCATATGGGGCTTATTATGAATCATTAGAGCCAGAGTCCAAATGAAGTTTTATTTCCTCTCATCTGCACACAACTGTGTAAAGTTAAAGAATTTTACATAAATTCAAAATTGAAAACAATGACCGTAAAATTGAAATGTAAGTTAGTTATATTACTCACAGCAAATGAAAGGGCTTGCATACAAATATTTATCCTAATTGAGAAATTCCACTGATTTTAGAACTGCTTGATGCGTAGGGAATGAAACGCTAAAGTATATGGCTTACAGTAGAGGCGTAGATTTAAGACTTGCGTGTTAGAACTTTATTTTTTATCTTCAGAACTTAGGCCTTGCATTATTAAACATGACCTTGATATCATATACTACAGAAGCTACAAATGCATACGAAAAAATTTAACCGATAGGGTTCGGCCGCCGCTACCTCTTTACTATGCAAGAATTTTGATTATATTTGGCTGTAGCAACACGTACAGCTAATGATCACTGTGAAGATACCACAAAAATGTTTGGTAAAGGTGATGCCTACTCCCCCTAGCTATAATTAACTATCTTTGTCCATATTTTGTATCCCTTCACATGGGTGTATCCATGAGGATAGCATTATTAAGTTTAGAACTAAACTAGAATAACACTAGAGCACAAAAAACGAATTAGGAGGAAAAGGAGTTGGTTATGTTCTCCTTTCTTTCTATATATTCTTCCTTTTTCAATTGCATGGTTGTAGGTGAAGTGTCACATACAATAGGAGACTTATTAGATATAGTTGATATGCATCAAGTTTGCGGTTAAGAGTAGGGAATTTATATATTTTTGATGCTCTTCCTATGTATGCATGGGTTTTAGGTTAACTGCCCGCCGTTGACACAACTAATGATGGGGCCTTTAAGAACCAATTTCCATGACCTAATGTTGAAATTACAAGGAATCAGGTTGCGTCGCGGTATATACTAACCGCCCACTTGTTGGCCGATTGAAAAGGAAAATCTTAGGGCAGCAAATTTGGCGAATTTTTTTCGGTACTTAATGGTGAGGCTTTTTTCTTTCTCTGTACTTAGGGATATAACTAACCAACCATAAATGAATAGGGAGAACACAAACCATAGTTTAATACTCTGTTTATGCTGATTGGTCTTTTGTACAGGCTTTATTTACGCAGATACATTATTAATTTCAACTATGAATAGTAAGTCAGTTGTAATTAATAAATTAGAGTACACCCAAGGCTTAGGGCTCGTGGTTGGTACCCTTGGTGCTGGCACGAGAGGTCATGGGTTTGAATCTCAGTTTTAGGAATTTTAGAGTCCTAAATCCTGTTGCTCAAAAAAATGAAAAGGTCAGAAGTAAATGAAGATCTATATCAACGGTCATGTACTTGTCGAGAAAATAAAATCCATAAAGTTACTGTTACAAATACAATTTAGCTTGCAACTTAATTAGCAAATCATTCCTAATGCATCAACTCATGAATGAACAAATTTAGAACACTAATTTGTAACTAGTTAGTTTTGTTTGACATCATAAGTACTGTAGAAAACTATGAGCTCCATATTTAGCAACTTATCCAATGTCTTGTGAGAAATAGAGTCCAAGTCCACACAGCACCTTTTTGTCCTTCCAAATTAAAGCTTTTCTTTTTAACTTTTACTTCAATTTATTTGGTATTAAATCCCAGATAAAACCTTTTGAGAGAAGTTGGGTACTTGGAGATCGGATCCATCGAAGCCTCTCTACTTCATTTTGTCCTCCCTTGTCACCAACTTTGCTCAAAAAGTCCCCTTTTTCTCCATTTTTCACCTTATGAGAAATGCGGGCCCATAATAAAATTTAGGATTAATTTCATACGGGTCCCTACAAATATAGTGAATTACAAATATAATCCTACAAAGTTCAATTTTCATATATTGTCTCTGCAAAAATCCTGATGTTTTCAAATATGTCCTTGTCNAATATAGTGAATTACAAATATATTCCTACAAAGTTCAATTTTCATATATTGTCTCTGTAAAAATCCTGATGTTTTCAAATATGTCCTTGTCTTTAGGATCCGTTAGAAAAAATTAATTAACTATAGATAAAATACTTAACCCTATTAGTTAATGAAGTGAATTGACCTTTTCACCCATCTTAATTAATAGTTGGGACTTTTGTAGGGACGTATTTGAAATGACAAAAAGGTCATTTCATTTATAAAATAAACACGGTAACAAACTAGAAAGATATATTTGAAAATATTAGGTCTTTTGTAGGGACAATATATAAAAATTAAACTTTTGTAGAGATAAATTTGCAATTCATTTTATTTGCAGGACCTGTATAAAATTAACCCTATGTAATTTAAAGGTCAGATGAGTATATGATGCCCTTTAGTCAATGGTGACGATTCCTTCTTGATCTTTTTTTTTTAATTACTTTTATTATTATTATTATTATTATTATTTTGGATTACTAGCTATAGGGGAAAAAACAGAGCGTAAATGGTTACCAAAACCAACAAAAGCCTATAATAATTGGAGAGTGCGACCTCTCTCCGACAAGGCATAATAATAACGAACACGGGTTAGGAGAATCATGAAACCTGCCAACCTCACTCTCTTTGCATATCTGGACAGAAGAGAAAAATCTCTCTCTTTTCTCTCTCCTCCTCTCTCGTTTTCTTTTGTTCATTATTTAGTTAAATAATGTTTTATTGTGGGACAAGGGAGAAGAGACCGAGTATATAAAGGGGTTCATGCTCCTTTACTTATATTCAAAAGTTGTGGCATGCACTATTGAGTTGCTGCATTTGGTGCGCAAGGCACTAGCTAGTTAGTTAATTGGTGGTATATAGAGGGAAGAGAGAGAGAGAGAGAGAGAGATGGGCATGTACTCTTCTTATCTCATCTTATGGCTAAGCTTATTGATGTCATGTTGTGCTCCACTAAGCTTAGCAATCCACCAACACAAGCGTTGGCCAATCGGAGGATCCACTAGGTTCTACGACTTCAAGGTCTCTCTCTCTCTCTCTCTCTCTCTCTCTCTCTCTCATCTTGGAATGTTTTCTTGGCTTGTTAAATGTATGTGAGCCATTTCAACACTCCCTCTACCTGCGCGAAAAAAAATTATTATTTTTAAAAATTTATCTATGGTGCTATTTTAACTGCGTAACACATTGGAGTGCAGGCGAGGGTGTGGATTGAGTATTGTAGAATTGGATAACGCTTACGAATTTTTTTGTCCCCTTTTTTTGTTTTCCTTTCCTTTTGGTTTTGTTTTTTTTTGACATTTTTCCTATTGGTTTTTCTTTTCTCTAAGGCTTTACTGTCTTACTTCATATAGCTAAATTCATTTGATAAATGAATGAAGCAGGTAGCGCGCTATCTTTTTCTAAAAATGGGGACTCACTTTACTCCGAAAGTTTGAAAACAATTTCATTTAGTTGTGTTGAGTTGTGTTGAATATAAAAATAATTAAAAATCGTACTCTTATTACTTAATCGTTTCGAGAATAACAATTGTTTTCACATTGTTTAATATGATATCAAAATAGCAGATTCTCTAATAACCTAAGCTTTTGCAAAATAATAGTTGTTTCATATCAGCGATCATACGTAACACAGTTGGTTAAGAATTTGCTTGTTGTTCCTGGAGGTCTCAATTCTTAGCCTTGTTGCGTCACATTTTATTTCTAAAAATGAATGAGGCGGATAGCTCTCTCTCTCTCTCAAAAAGAAAAGGTGGTACATTTCTTTCTCTTGAAAAATAAGGTTTATAATTAGAGAGAAGTTTTAGAAAAGGAAAAAAGGATAGTCTCGCGCCTGCATAAACTTCAGAAGAATTTAAACTCATTAATTGAATGCTAAAAATGCCATATAAACTATCTAAAACAATTTAATTTACCCTATGACAAAAAGTTCATCTCTGATAGAGAGTTACAGATGATGGTCTCAAATTCCGCTAAAGTTGATATGAGTTTTATAATAAAAGAAGCACAAGCCAATATTTTCTTAGTTAAAAAAGGAAAAAAAAAAAACTTAACTTGCATGGTTTAGCCAATGGTGTTCTTTCTAGACCTAAAAGTAAGAGAATCTATGGCCTTAATAATTAAGTTTTTGTGAGGTGTATATATATATATATATATATATATGAGTCGCCTTTTTTAAACTGGCCCAATGTAATCCATGCATGACACGGTGGAAAATGTTGAAGCAATAATTTGCCCTGGACCTAGCTAGGCATGAGCTAAAATTTTCATGCGTAAATAAATACCATTTATGGGCCCAACTATCTTTTTTTTTGGAGAGATAGGTAACACACTACCCGTTTCATTTATTTTATTAAAGAATAAACTTAGCTGGAAATGTGAATCAATTAGGATTCGAACTTAGGACCTCGTATACCAACTATCAAGTCCTTTGTCACTTGCTCTATGTGCCCAATTATCCAAATTATTTTATACCATAGTAGTGACTAGTAGTTTCGACCTTCCTATATAGCTCCACACTAGCATAACCAATATTTTTGGTCCTTTGACTAATAAGTAGCGACCATTTTGGTCGCTTGAATAAGAAAAATACTACTGTATATTTACGGATAAGTATAAATCTTATGGCTCTTTTATTATAGGATTCAAAAAACTTTTTTAGATCCTAATATAAAAAAAAAAAAAATTGATAAGACAAGTGAAAAAATACAGGTCTATAGGTGTACAGATAGTATTTTTTTTTGAACAGATTGTAAATCTTACATCTATGTTATAGGTGTATAGATAGTATTTCTTCTTGAATAATAGCAAGTGACTTATTAATTGTGCATGTAATCATTTAGATCCCTTTGATACTTTTTTCCTTCCTCCTGTTTACTAAAAAAGATCTTAAAATAATTGATAGAGAGGGAACTTAATTAAATGTCTATAAATTATTTAGCAGATAAAATATAATATTCTTAAAAAAACATCATTATTATGGCTTTATAATATAGGATTAAAAGCAGCCTACTAGTTTTTTTTATATATTTTAGAGAGAAAGGTAGTATGCTACCTGTTTCGATTATTTTTTTAAAAAATAAACTTAGTTTGGAAACGTGAATCAGTTAGAATTCAAACTTAGAACATGGATACCAACCATCAAGTCTTTTGCCATCAAGCAGCTTACTAGTTATTGCTTGAATAACTTATTCTAATATTCAAATTGGTCCGGGGTGGCGAGATCTCCCATAACTCAATCATTCAACATACATTATTATTATTATTATTATTATTTACACCGGAGGGATAGAGTTATAGAACCTATATATTGTATTTTTTTTCGTTTTGTTGAAGGAAACCTATATTATATACTAGTTTATAAATGATGAATATATATGTGTGGAAAATGTGAAGGTGCAAACGTTGAAGGTGACAAAGCTGTGTAAGACGAGGGACATCGTAACCATCAATGGCATGTACCCAGGCCCCGTCGTGTACGCGCAGGAGGACGATCGCGTCATCGTCAAGGTCACCAACGAGACACCCTACAACGCAACCATCCACTGGTAATTANTGCATGTAATCATTTAGATCCCTTTGATACTTTTTTCCCTCCTCCTGTTTACTAAAAGATCTTAAAATAATTGATTGAGAGGGAGCCTAATTACATGTCTATAAATTATTTAGCAGATAAAATATAATATTCTAAAAAAATTCATCATTATTATGGCTTTACAATATACAATTAAAAGCAGCCTACTATTTTTATTTTATTTTTTTAGAGAGAAAGATAGTATGCTACCCCTTCGATTATTTTTTTTAGAAATAAACTTAGTTGGAAATATGAATCAGCTAGAATTCGAACTTGAGATCTCCAATACCAACCACCAAACCCTTAGCCTCCGTTTGGTTCGGGGTTAAGGAAAAAGTAGCTATTTCAGGGATAGGGTTAAGTTCAGGGTTAAAGTGGGGTTAAAGTTTTTTTGTGTTTGGTCGGAGGTTAGAGTTAGTCTAGAATAATGAAAAATAGTGTTTGGTTGGAGTAGGTGGGATAAAAAGATAATGATTGATAAAGAAGGATAATGATTGGTTGGAGTAGGTGTGATAAGAAAGATAGTGGGTTATTATGAATAGAAAATAGTGTTTGGTTGGAGTTTGGTGGGGTTAGATGGGGTTAGCTAACCCGGAATAATTTATTTGAGGTGGGGTTAGGTGGGATTAGCTAACCCCACTGATTTTTTGGAATGTTTGGGAATAAAATGGGAGTTAAGGGGTTATTCCACCCCTTAACCCCCAACCAAACAAGGGCTTAGCCATCAAGCAGCCTACTAGTTATTGCTGAATAACTTATAATTCTTATATTCAAATTGGTCTGAGATGGCGAGATCTCCCATAACTCAATCATTAAACATACATTATTATTATTATTATTATTATTATTATTATTATTATTTACACCGGAGGGGTAGAGTTATAGAACCTGTATTGTATTTTTTTTATTTTTTGTTGAAGGAAACCTATATTATATACTGAGTTTATAAATGATGAATATATATGTGTGGAAAATGTGAAGGTGCAAACGTTGAAGGTGACGAAGCTGTGTAAGACGAGGGACATCGTAACCATCAATGGCATGTACCCAGGCCCCGTCGTGTACGCGCAGGAGGACGATCGCGTCATCGTCAAGGTCACCAACGAGACACCCTACAACGCAACCATCCACTGGTAATTAATTAATTAATTAATTAACTACTTCATTGTTGATTAATTAACTCAGAAAAATAAATTAACCCCTCGTATCTTAAGTATCTATCTATAGTACGTTGAGTACGCATGTGGTTCATGGCACTGTTTATTTTAAGATAAAAGTGTGAACGAGCGATTCTTGCGCTATCGTATTGCTCTATATAAAACATTTTAATTTAAAAGTTTTTACATGCATTACAATCTAGTTTTAATATATCTGTTAAACGAAGATTCTAATAAAATATATACATATATACAGTTGTTTTGATTGTAGGAAATTGAAAAAAAAAAAACTAAAAGTACAGTTTATGTAAAAAAAAGAAAATTCACAAACTAACATATTTAAATAAAAGAAAATATAGAGATCTAGTTAGTGATAGTACTAAAGTAATACCAGAACAATTCACAAAATCTTAATGTTGGTTATTAATAGCGCCAAATTTATTACTGGTAAAAAAATTTATTGAATCTGATCACTATTTACTAACAGAATTTTGCTGCATTCATAAATCTAATCAATGCATATTTTTCGCCCTTGTGTGTGTTGTGTTGTGTGGATGTGTGTAGGCACGGGGTGCGGCAGCGGCTGTCGTGCTGGTCGGACGGGCCGTCGTACATCACGCAGTGCCCGATCCAGTCAGGGCAGACGTTCACGTACGAGTTCACGCTGTTCCAACAGAAGGGCACGCTGCTGTGGCACGCCCACGTCTCCTGGCTCCGCGGCACTGTCTACGGCGCCATCGTCGTCTACCCCAAGACCGGCGTCCCCTATCCCTTCCCCACCCCCTACGAGGAGCACATCCTCATCCTCGGTACGCGCTTGTTGGATATAAATAGCTTAAGTTTTTAGAGAACAAACGATTGTTTATGCATTTTCTAAACAGTAGTAAGTCGTGTGTTAGGTGAGTATTGGAACAAGGATGTGGTGCAGCTGGAGAAGCAGGTTCTGGCGAGCGGTGGAGCCGCCCCGCCGGCCGACGCATTTCTCATCAACGGCCACCCCGGCCCACGCTACAATTGCTCGGCCCACGGTAATTAGATTATACCCAAAAGCAGAATGAGATTACTAAACCCAAATTAGAGCGAAATCAACACAATTACGTATTGATCCAGATTACTACAAGATCGACGTAGTCCCCGGCAAAACCTACCTCCTGCGGCTTATAAACGCGGCGCTGAACACGGAGCACTTCTTCTCCATTGCGGAGCACAAGATGACCGTCGTCGAGGCCGACGGCGAGTACACGAAGCCGTTCGCGACGGACCACCTGATGCTCGGCCCGGGCCAGACCGCGAACGTGCTCATGACGGCCGACCGGCCCATCGCCAAGTACGAGATGGCCATGGGCCCGTACATGTCGGCCCAGAACGTCACCTTCCAGAACATCTCAGCCGTCGCCTACTTCCAGTACACGGGCGCTGGCGTGGACTCGCTGGGCCTCCCGGCGCAGCTCCCGGCCTTCAACAACAACCTCGTCGTGAAGACGAACATGGACGGCCTCCGCAGCCTCAACGCCCCCGCAAGCCTCCCCCTCGAGATCGACGCCAACCTCCTCTTCACCGTCGGCCTCAACGTCGACAAGTGCGACCGGGCCAAGCCCAACAAGACGTGTCAGGGGCCCAACGGCGGGATCTTCGCGGCGTCGATGAACAACGTGAGCTTCGTAAGGCCCACAATCTCTTTGCTGCAGGCCTACTACAGCAGCATAAACGGTCACTACACTGAGGATTTCCCGGGTGTGCCGTTGAGGGCATATGATTTTGTGCACGGGGCGCCAAATAACATACCCAATGATACGCAGTCCCTGAACGGGACTAAGGTTTATGTTCTCGACTACGGGAGTAGGGTGCAGCTCGTGTTCCAGGACACGGGGACGGTGACCACGGAGAACCATCCGATCCATTTGCATGGGTATAGCTTCTACGTCGTCGGGTACGGGACCGGGAACTACAATCCGTCGACCGCGAAGCTCAACTTGGTCGACCCGCCGTACATGAACACGATCGGCGTCCCGGTCGGGGGATGGGCAGCAATCCGATTCATCGCCGACAATCCAGGTAATTTAGCGATATATGCTGTGGTTCCCATTTGATCTTATTTTTGCTTCTGCTTTTTATCAGGACTAATTAATAAGGAAAACTTTTAATTTGTAGAAATGCTAAAAGAAACTATAAGAGGAATTTTAAAATAACGTCTTTGCTAATACTACTAAATAACAAATTTTTTTCTCAAGTATTTCTTTTTTAAATTTCTCGTCTTTTATATTTCTAATCATCAATTTAATTTGGTGTTGGTGCAGGAGTTTGGTTCGTGCATTGTCACCTAGAGGTTCACATGTCCTGGGGACTCTCCATGGCAATTATTGTGAAGAACGGTCAGGGACCGTTGGAGACTCTACCGCATCCTCCCTCCGACCTACCCCGGTGTTGATGAACGGTAGATGAGAGTTGAAAATGTTACGGGGCTAGTTGTTTGGTCCTTTTCGATCGATTTAATTATTGGGCGTGTTATAATTTGGAGTTTATTTGACTTTTTTCATTCTTTGTTGCAAAATTTCATGTTTGTCGTTAAGTGTATATTGAGCATCTGAAATATAAAAGTCAAAAACGATTCATTAGTTCGCCTTTTTCAATTTTATGCATTGAGATTCCAACAAACCTAACTCCCCACTAACCCTCCATATGGTTGCTGTTATGCGTGTTTTGGAGATGTGTGGAAATTTGTGTCGGCCTAAGCACTAATAAAAGGAACAAAAGACTCTAACTAGCGAATATGAAGTGAAGTTATTGAGACCTCATAACTGCTTAAGATTATTTAAAGCTATACTGTAACTAATATAGGTTACACAATAATGACTAGTAACAAGTTTGAATAATAACATCTCGTGAGAAGATAATTCTCTTGTAACGAATGCTAGGAAAAGCTAGAGGACGCAGATTCCCTGTGGCCCCAGTGTACTGATATGCTAGCTATCTAACGGTCCCCTTTAAAAAGTGAAATTCATTTCACCTTTGATTAAAGTTCAGCATCAAATCGACATACGTAGTGTAACTTTATATGTGGACTGCGACGCACTTGAAGTTCTTCTAGCGTCCGTCCCAGTATGCTCGCATGTGGGAAGCTGATCTAGTAGTTGAGATGCGACTTTGCACTGCAGTCCTTACTGAGCAAGTCCCCAGATCTCATCTGCCAACTGACAGCCCAAGCTTAACATTCCGCTGCGTATGGAGGTTGCAACAAACCATCAACCCACCACACTCCCTTGCAACAAGTCCTTAAAACTGGTAGTTAACTCTCTACAGGCAAACCCCTTTATAAGAAGTGTTGTGGGGATCAACCTTTTCAGTAGGAGAAGAGACCACTACCTTACCTTCCCATGGGAAAGCCTCTTGCTCAAATGAGTATTCCATTTAAGATGCAAATACATTTTATGCTCTCTCTTAGAGAGCATTAGGGTTTCCAATGAAATGCTCATTTGAGCATGGTGCATTCCATGGGAGGAACTCAACATTAGCTGGTGGATCCAACTATGCAAGAGGCACAGATGTGTGAGTACTAATTCCTAGCTCCCCGTTTTAGACAATGCAAAGTTCTCTCATCTGATATCGAAGATTAAACTAATGATGTTGCTTACTACGATTTTCTCGTTCCTGATTTGTTATCTCAAGTGTTCTAGCATAACAACAATGCTAAATAGTACTCAAAAAGTGCAGATTCTGAATAACTCCTTTGGTCCCTCAAATGTTTTATCAAATGCAGCATTTGAATAATGCAACCAAATGTCAGTAAATATACAATGGTACAGAGCTTTTCCATGCTTGAAAATCTATCAACTAAAATATTTCAACCATATTACAAGCCCTTATTCTTGCATCTAAAAGTTTCAATTGAAAATAGTTTCCTGATTCCCAGATGTCACGATTATAACAAGGAAAAGAATGGTTATGAAATTTCCGTTGAAGCAGCCACATTTTCAGGAACAGGGCTTTATGAACAGTGAATGCAGAGGAAACTTGACAATACTCTAGCATTATAAGCAAGTTTTACCAAAAAAGAACATTGGATTTAAAAGAATGACTTTAATGCCACAGTTGATTACCATCAAAATTGTGCAGATTGAGATGCTGTAGACATGTGATGCCAATTTCACATCTTATGGGTTGACTCTCTCAAACATCCAACCTTTGCCGCCATCACTACTTTGTCTGGATCTGAACATCAGCCTCTCATTGCTTTTTAAATTTAGGTAATCGACCTGAGTACACAATAACCAAGAAATAGCAGAAAGTAAGCTATAGGTCCAGCATGAAAATATAACACCAGATAGTTATATTGCAAATAGAATTTTTCCATACCCTCCCCATCCTGAAAAAGCATGTTTTTTTTATAAATATCAATTCGCATAAATTGCATATAATAAGTAAAAAGATCATGATGTAAACAATTTAACTGCTAAAAGACTGGTGTTATTGACGCTCTAACCTGTTCTGGGTCGAAAACCAAGAGGCAGAATGCATCAACTGGGCCAGCAGTTGGATCAAGATGGTTCTCCTTCGCAGTACCTTCATCTATAACTGGAATACCAGGAGCAGGTCCTAAGTATTGCATTCTTGACTTTAAAGAACTCATGAACCAAGCTTTCTCCCTTTGCTGCATTTACAAGGTACTTATGAACCATAAAGTGCAGCCTTTCTAGCCTATGGGCTTGTTTCCTCAAAAAAAAGAAAAAAAAGAGCGTCTCTCTGTGACAATCAAGTAGTTCTTCACGTTCAAAAGGTTTTTTTTTTTTAACTTTTTTGTTTATTAAAGAGATACCTGAACTATGGTGCATTTTGAAAGTACGATATATAGTACAACCAGTTCCAAGATTAAGGCTGTCAAGTTTTATAGAATATAGAAGGAGAAAAACAAGCTAATCTCTAAATGTAGTATTAATCTGAACAGTTGAAATCAAAAAAATATATTAAAAATTCCTATAAGAATTAATATATAGTAGTAATATGTGCGTGGGTCCTTTGCTTTTTTTCTTTTTTCCTATTTAGTGTGAATATGCAATTCCCGTAAGAATTTGACGCCCTGAATTAGCATATTTCCACATTACTTCTCTTTTAGAACTTTTGAAACACAACACCCTTGCCAGAAAGTTCTGAATACATCTTAAACAGTCTAACCTGAAGCTTTGCAGGATCAGAGTTCGACCCATCAATGAAGTCGATCGTTCCATTTATTCGGAACTGCTCCCAGGAGTCGGTGAAGTACCAACATATCTGCAGGGAGCCAGATTTTCATAGATCGAAACACAGAACACAGGTCTACTAAAACTTTTGTAATTTTGTTGAGCACAGGAAGAAGGTACCCGTAATAATCTTAATTTAGTATGCTGTCATAGATTACAACAAGGACTAAGTATGCAAAGTAGGCACATTTGGACCTCTTGGCGCGATAATTGTAAATCGTATTGCAAGCATAGATTAAATGTTATCTTTGGGAACACAACCTAATTTTTTCACTTTAATACCAATAATTGTAGTATCTAAAAAAGCTTCATATATGCTCATAGGAATCTAAAAGAACCACTTTTTAGCAAATAAAAAGATATAGTATAAAGTTGAGAAGCCAAATACCTCTCCAAAGGGGCAATGCTTGATCTCCTCAATCTGTCGAAGTTCCCCAAACAAACACTTAGACGATCACATCAGGGCCATAAATAAGGACAAATAAAAGCGGGGGGTGGAAAAAAAGTTATACCTTATTGCTTCGGACATCTGTGTTGATCTGAATCTTATCACCATTCTCCTGAAACCCTCTACACAAACCGAAACCACCAAACAAACAAAATTATAGTCAAAACTAGTAAATTTCTAAGCATTTACTTAGGAATTGAGCCGAAGATAAGAGCGAGGGAGATGGGAGTCGAAGAACCGGAACCTGAATACCACGGTGCGATTCGAGGGTCTCCCATTAGCTCCGATCGTCGCCTACAAGGGGAGAAATTGGAATCGAGAGAAAGAGAGAGCGAAAGAGAGATGGAGAGAGGGGACGGGGGAGTACGAGTTGGAAGAAGACGGAGTGCTTGAGGTGGGCGTTGGAGTCGAGCGCTTTGCGGAGAAGCGGCTTCCACGAGGACGACGATGGAGAGACGCACCCCGCCATTTTCTTTTCCCCCTTCGTTTTTGGCGGAAGCTCTTTGGGGAATGTGCGAAGAGCCCGAAGGAGACGAAGAATCATTTCACGGATATTGGGTCAACTGGGAACTAATGGGCCTTAACGGGCTGGGTCCAATCATGGTCCGAGTCCATTTGACAGTAACTAATACCAGCTCTTAGGCCTAGGTCTTGTCCAACAACTGGGCTTGGCCAGGTTGGGTCATAATTTGGGCCGAACATAATATAAACACCCTTAAAACCCTCCTAAAAAAAATGTTAACATGACGACAAAGGTTGAACTCGTGACTTCAAGAAAATCGTCGGGGCGGAGTTTGTTTTGGCACTGATACGACGAGATCACCCAAATTTTCATTCATAATTTGTTTCGGCACTGATACGACGAGATCACCCAAATTTTCATTCATAATTGTACGGAGATCGGTACTTTTCTGCTTCCTAACAGCCCGTTGGTACAAATCGAGGTCACGGGCCTCGTAAGATCAAAAGCTTTTAGTCTTTGTGGTTGTATTTCGATCGATGTAACCCAAAATTTATACCACAAAATTTCTCACCAAATAAATAATAAGAAATAAGTTGAAGACCGAATGAGTCGCAAAAAACTAAAGAAAAGGGATTAAAAAGATGCATACAAACGGTTTATGGGAAAAGATGTGATTCATTTCACCTTTCAATCCTAGCAAAGCTAGTTTAGTATCCATCCAATTTGTGGATCGATCAGAAGGTTGATAGATACACAACCGAGAAAATTTCAAAAAACTCCTATATGAAAACATAATTAATAATTAGTAGGGACCTTAAAATTCAAATGTTAAAGCCTAGTAACACATGATGCCAAAATTCATCACCTTGGATTCTTCCAATTGTTTCGAGCCCTTCAATTGCAGATTCTGATGAATGGGAGACAACAAAAAGAGCAAGGACAAGGGGCAACGGCGTCGGCATCGCCTATCATAGGAAACTTTCAATGTTCTAACCACTCATTACACCATCCACGAGCCAATCTTAAGGACAAATTGATCACAAGATCTCTAAGCATTAGGAGACCACTCAAAACCTTCGCATTTAGGCCCCATGAAAATTACACATCACCTGCAATACCCCCATCAAGAAAAGAACTACACAAGGTCTCCCCCCCCCCTCCCCTACCACAACACCCCCCAAAACAAGACACCTGAACATGGTCACCAGAGAGAGCTTAAGTTCACCCCACCACACCAAAAAGATCACACATTAATTTGAATAAATAAATGAATTTTTGTATAATTTAATGGAATTTCTCTATCCAACAGTACAATTAACTCCCCGCTCGCCCTTGCCCGCCACTCATTTTTAGGCGACGGGGGCCGCTTTACATTTACTTTGTCAAATATGTTTGTTATTAAGGGGGGGGAAACAGGGAAAAGGGAAAAAAAAGGAACACCAAACTCCTGCATAAACCTACACTGCACAAATCTACATAGAGACCCAAAATCCATTGAGGTCGTCAAGATCTCGAAGGACCACCGGGTTTTACGTACAATTCGGGACCATGTACAATCAAACAGGAGCACCAAGCCATGTGACGATTTGTACGGTATAATTTATCACCACTTGGACCAGTGTCAACTTCAGCAATAAGCGCTTTTGCTGAAAAGGAGAACGCCCCAGTGCCTTTAACACAGCCATGTGAGTCTGCCTACGGATCACGACTTGGGAGTAATAAGATCACAGGTGCAGAGGTAACCCGCAATTCTGGAACGATCTGATCCGTCCATCCCAACCAGCTGTAACTATAACCCGGCCCCATGCATGCGAAGCACTTTGGCAAGAAGCCTGTAGGAACTTATACTGCAACCTATCCAGAGTAGACGCAGTGATCGAGTCGGAGGGGAGCTTCTCCTCAGGCCAAGTAGCGGAGCCCCTCGGGAGGAAACCTGCGAAATACTCGTGGCTCAGAGTGAAATTACCAGAGCCCACAAGCGAATCTTCTGAAATCACGTTTAGGCCCCTGAAGATATCTTTCAGTGATGAGCCATTCCAGGGTATCGCAACTGATGCGTTGCTGGAGAAGAAGCGCTCGCAAGACCATGTGCTCTTCGCATGGGTCATTGTGGGCCCATCTTGGTTTTCATGGTTCCATATGTATATGTTGGAGTCCTCACTGGCGGAAATAATGTGGTGGCCGTCAGGAGTGAATGATGCGGAAATTTGGCTCGAAGAACTTTTGATTCCTGATGATTAGGGAGTGAGTGACAAATGAAGTGTTAAGATTGGATGGTTAAAGGGCAATTTTATAGACTATAATTATGATATTCACGAGGGGTTTACATGTATACCTTTGTACTTGCACACTATCTCAACCCCATCGAGGATTCGGATTTTTGAGTCGGCAGAAGTTACCAAGAGTTTTTTTGGATCGGTTGGGCAGAACTGGACACCAAATGCAAGAACAACAAAAATTAGATTATTCACAATGAAAAAAAAAAAAGATATAAATTATATGGGAGAGAAATATAAGTCACGGAAAAGGTTGAAGTTTTGCAGAAAGCTACCTGAAACCCAGTGATCCTTTTATGCGGAGACTTCTTTCTTCCTTGTAGAGACAACTGAGCTTCTAGCTGCAGATGATTATCTGAACCAATCCAAAAAAACTACTTGTGTAAGTATCAACATGCAGAAACAGACAAGAAGTGCAAACCAGCTTAATAATATAAGACAAATCGAAGCGCCAAGTTGGGGGGGGAAAAATTCATTCATCATCGATCCTAACTGCCAATAAACTGATCTGAACAATCATTAATTAGCTGTGCACTACCACACAGCATTTGAGGAATGGTAGTAGAAAGGAATCGGGGGAAAAATAACTTCTGAAGAGATTGTCGGCATAAGGTAGAGTAATTACCTAGCCAGTTGCTTGTATGTAGATAAAGTGCATTATCAAATTATGTGCCATATTCTTAGAGATTAGGCATGCTTGGAAAAAAAGTTAGCAGCATTTTACATGAAAAAGGATGTCACTTCAGATAAAATTGCACGAAACCAGGCTACACATTGAGCACTCAACTATATTGAATCTTATCCAAAAGAAGCAACTTTTATATATGCAAGGAAAAAAAAAACAAGAACTTTGCAGAAGAAACATTAAAAAACAAATTGTGTACCTGATGCATCATAAAAGCGGCAATTCCCTGTGATGGTACCAACCACTATTCCCTGCAAGAAACAAGAAGAAAAATCTATTCACTCTCTGAAAGTTCAATAAAAATGAAACTACAATCGGGAATAGTGAAAAAGCATACCTTCCCATCCTGACGGTAACATACTGCAGTGATTATTTCTTTAATATCAGTCCAGTCGACGACATGGCATTGGGGAATTTCCCAGATACGTACTTTCCCGTCAACGGAACCACTAACAAAATAATTTTCGTTGGTAGGATCAAACTGAACAGAAGTCACTGCGTAATAAAGGAGAAAATTTTAATCAACACCATTAGAACAAATTAAAGGAAGCAACTAATCAAATCCAAGAACAGAAACAAACTGTGAAATGATCAAGGAATACAATTTGCCTACCATAATTACAATGGGAAAAAACATTGAGGCAGCTAGTACATCCAATTTGCCACAAGCGGACCGTCTTATCTATGGATGATGACAGTAGACGCTGCAGAGAGCATTTATCGACATTTAGATAAAACTTCAACTATGAACAACAAATGAACGGCAAAAAGAAAATTTCAAATGCTAACCTTATCTTTTGACCATGAAAGATCCAAGACATCCCCAACATGTCCGCGAAACTCATGCAACGGTTCATGAGATATCCGGAAGACGTTGGATGGAATTACAACACAAGCTGAATCTGTACTTCTTTTCGCGTTCTTGGTCTTGCCCTTTTTCTCACTATTAGCATGCAGAGGAGCTAATTCAGAATTTTCATTCACAGTAAAGTAAATGCACGCCGGATCGTCCTCAGGAATGCAACAATCATCTGACGGTTCACATTCCATCACACGCCATACCCTTACAACTCCATCTTCGCCCCCGGTGGCTAAAAGCGCACCTTCTGGGCTAAACTTCATGGTCAAAATCGCACCGTCGTGGGCTTTGATATCTTGCCTCTTGTAGACCGCGGAGAATTCTTTCGATTTCTTCTTATATGTTCGGACTTTAACTCTTTCAACCTTTACACCACTGCTCTGATCAAATTCCGAAAATCTCGACTTATTCTCAATCTTTTCTTTATCTACAACAGAAGCTCCAATGCCCAATCTCCTCAACCACCCCGTCCTTCTCCTGCCCACGGTCTTCTCGGAGTTGTTCAATGTACTACTACTATCATCCCTGCGCATAAGCTGTTGAATGAAGGAAGAAGAACCGAAATTTTTTTCAAACTCGGCAACAGTTATTGTTCGATTAGAACCAACTTCGCGTAGGCTTCTCACGTCACCATCCTTACCTAACTCATCAACAAGAAATACCGTGCCATCATTTAGATTCTTGATTCTACACTCAAAATTCTCCTCTGAGACTCCGTCACCAGACGTGCTCGGCGTCTCAGTGGACCAGCTAGATATCGAAGAAGAGCCATTATCCGAAGAAGAGCTTCTAAGAACAGCTCCATCATCAGACATTATCCTCTCAATATCCGGCACAATTTCATCATCTCGCAGGAGCTCGCTGTCAAAACCAGAACCGGACTTGCCGGGAGCATAACTCAGATCCATACCCATCAATCTGACAAACTTATCGCGCCGGTCCCGCACGCTGTCGAGATTGTTCATCCAAACTCGGTATCCGACGGAACACTCCTCTGAGGAGGAGGACGAAAATTGCTTCTCCGGGCTACCGGGGCACGAGCCAGAGGAGGACGAGATATCCTCCATTGAGTCGAAGAACAGATCCTCCTCATCCTCTTCCCCTTCGAACACGTAGCGGCGAGCCATGGCGGTCTCACTTCAAAACAATGGAAAGAGAGAGAAACTCATTTGAGGAAACAGGTCCAGTATTGTACTTATTATTATAAACAACAAGCAAGGGCTTGTAGATTGTCTCCACAGCAACAGGGAGGGTCAGGGGATAAACAAATGAGCAAATCTAACTCATTCAATGAGCAAATCTCCCAAATCCAGTAGCCCAAGATCACAACGCAGGTCCCAATTTTGGAAGGGAATGAACCTAGTCCTAGGAAAGCACTGGCTTGTAATTAAATAAAAATTAAAGAGGCCGACTACGTCGAATCCCTGGGGCGAAAACCCCAATCACCTCCACCGATTAAGGAGAGGGGAGAAGAAGCAGCACAGGCCCAGATCTCGAGGAATACGAGATGCCCATTAGAGGAAAACGCGAGGAAACTAATATAAAACGAGAAAGACGCGATTTTTGAACAATAAAAATCACTACTTTTTAAGAGAGGACGCGATTTTGGCCCATAAAAATCACAACTTTTCAAGCGGAGGATGTTAAGCAAAGAGGGGGAAGTGGGGGAATGCTCACCTCGAATCGAAGCGAGCTCTATCGTTTCAAAGCGAGGGGATCTACTGGGGCTCGGATTCACAACACACGACGCCTTTTTCTTCGCCTTTGATGAGAACAGAGAACACCTCCTCTTCCCCCCTCTCTCTCTCTCTCTCTCTCTCTCTCTCTTTGATTGAGAGAACCGGGTCTAAACAATTCAACAATAAAAGGGACTAAAAAATTGGGGACTTAAAACCCAACGAATTAAAAAAAAAAAAAGAAAAAAAGAAAAAAAAAAGGGAGTGAGAGAGAGAGGGAACCGCGATTTTGGGGATCGCAGTGGAGAAGGGAACGAGATTTGGAGAAATGCTTGCTTTAAAAAAAAAAAAAAATCTTATTTTTATTTGTAATTTTACTTTATTTTTTTACTCTCTTTTTATCTCATCCTCTTCTTCCCTACAACGCTGCAGAGGGGCTGCCTCTGCACTGCTGCTATACTTTGCCCGGCGCCCTCGTGCCTGACAAAATGACTGAAATACCCCTACTTCTTCTGATACTTTTCGTGACCCAGGTGCACCACATAATCGTAGACCCGGCAATCGGATCCTTCCGAGGCGAGCGGTTTACGGATCTCGTGGTGAACCAGGTCTATCACTCTGGGGTCGTCTTTTTTGGCCCGGTCGTTTGCTTTACTTGGTCTCACTCTCACCGCTACCGAAAAAACACGGCGAAGCCGAATTGGTCAACGTCAACATAGATGAACGGTGTTTGATGCTTGATCACCTACTGTGGGCTTGTGCGATACAGTGTACGCACTTTTCACGGTTGAGGTTTCCACTAGACCTGCTAACCCGCCAACCCGAATTCGACCCGAATTCTCGTTTTGAATTTAAAACTTTCTCATTTTCATTGAGTGTGTAATTAGCACCCTACATATCGTATCTCTATTTAGAACTCGAATCTGAAAAATACCCAAACACCATTCGACGCCCTAACTTTTTATAATCACCAATCAGGTATTTTCCAGTAAGATATACTTTTCTCAGCATATCAAACACTAAATTTTGTAGTTTCACGAATAAATTATAGTGCTACTACACACTAATGGATTACTTCATTTGCCACGGCCATTGCCATTTAATTTCAATCCAAATTTAGCTTCCGTGTGCAAGTCAAATCTGCACGATATTAAGTTTTTAGCACACAAATATGTTTTGACCAATAAACCCGGAATGTTATGAAATAAAAATAAACATCTTATTGTCAAACCATAACTGCTGCGACCAAAACAAGGAACTGCTCCCATATCCCCAAATGTTAAGTAAAAAAAGGCGAACAAATGTGTAACGCTTATTAAATTCGTAAGTAACATGAACGCGTGAGGCCACGTGTGAAACTAGTGGCTTCTGTGTGGAAAAACATAAGATGATTAATTAATCGCCCTTTCTTATAGATGAAACATATTATCTAAGGGCAGCCACCTAACTTGGTACAACTGGGATAGGTCAAATAAATATATTTCCATAAATATATAGTGCTAATGCCCAAGAAATAAAAAAATATATATATTAGCTGAGGTCTGGATGGTTGGTATTCGAAATTTTAAGTTCAAAATCTAATTATTTTATATTTTTATTTGAGTTTATTTTAGAAAATAAACAAAAATCAGAAATTAGAAATTTTAGTCTTGTCTCTATAGGCATAAATTTCGGGCTTAAGCCTTAATAAATCTTTATTGGAAGCTTTTTTTTTTATTTTAACCGGTTGTCTCTAGCGCAAGTGATAAAAGATTTGAAAATTGGTACACGAGCTTCCAAATTTCGAAGCCTAATTTTACATCCGAGGTTTCAAGTTCGAAGATCAATTACTTCAAATTTATAATTAAATTCATTAGAATGAAGCAATAGCATGCCACCGGTCTCTCAAAAAAAAAAGGGAAAACTTCAAAAATTTCCCCTGTGGTTTCACACTTTTTCATTTTAGTACCATGTGGTTTGAAGTGTATCAAGTTAGTACCCTGTGGTTTCACACTTTATCACTTTAGTACCTTGTGATTTACAAAACTATAGGGTACTAACTTGATACAAAATTAAAACCACAGGGAACTAAAGTGATAAAGTGCAAAACCACAGGGTACTAACTTGATACACTTTAAACCACAGGGTACTTAAGTGATAAAGTGAGAAACCACGGGGTACTAACTTGATACATTTTAAACCACAGGGTATTAAAGTGAAAAAAATTGAAACCACAAGGGGGGTTTTTGAAGTTTTCCCAAAAAGAAAAAAATTACAGATTTATTAAAAAAAAAAAAAATGAAACTGTAGTATTATACCATTCTCTCAAAAAAGGGGAAATGGTTAGATAAATGTGATCTTTTGGTAAGCTTAGTACATACTAACAATAAATGAAAAGTTAATAAAAAATTATTTACTGATCTATCGAAAAATATAACTCTCGTATGTTTCTAAAACTAACTAATTAACAAATATCTTTGCGTTTTTATTTCTCAGTTTAAAATATAATTTAACAACACAAGGCCCACGAATTTCAAAGTTCTTTCGAATATTCATCAATTAACAGCCTTTAGAAATTACCATTTTCTTAGAAACAGTAATTTAAATGCTATGACATTAGTGCATACGTATATAGAGAGGACCTGGCTCAGTTTTTTTGGAATATCTAATTAATTAAAGAAACATCAAAATAAATATACGTAGAATGCATGAAACCTGTTACATGATGTTTGTGTCCACAATTTTATTATGCTAAGAATAAAAAAGAGCTAAATTAATTTTCCAAAAAACCCTCTATTGGCTGAGCATCATATTACAAATTGTTATCATGAAACAATTTTTTTGTGGATAAAAATTAAAATGAAGGAAAAAAAAAAAAAAAAAAAGAGAAACATGACATTGTAGCTTGTGGTCCCATACATGCATAAAATAAGCATGGGAGTTTTATTTAATATGATAAATAGTTCATCAACTAGTCTAATGATATGCATTACGGTATTTGATTATAAACAACTAGTAATTATATTAGAAGCATTCAAAATGGAAAATTTCTTCTGTTTTCGTTTGTTGAAATTTGTAGATTACCTACAAACCACATACTTTAAAATGTGTATGTTTTTTAAGTGTGTACACATGAAGAAGCACCTTTATTCCACAAGAAACCACACCAATTGTATGATCAATCACCTAAAAGAGTTCAATATTTGAAACATTTCTAAAAATAAATATATTAATATCACTTCTTATTTGATTTCGAATTTTGATGCCAACTAGAATTAAATAATATACGTGGGGACATTAATTTGGTGCACTCGACTTATATATTTTTTGCGTATAGCTTTTGAAAAGTATTTTTTTTCTGATTATTTGTTAGATTTTCAGGTATAAACTATATGTAAAATTAGAAGGTTGCTATCATAGTTGTTATATATGTGAAATAATCTTTTATTTAACACAAAAAAAAAGTCAATAAAATCCTACACGATGTGATTGTTTCACCAAATCACGGATATGTTGACCAGAAAAATCTTAGAAGTAATAGCAACTTGACTCAACTGGTATGTGCATGGAGTCAAACTACAAAACTCATTCTTATATCTAATTTTGTTTTGTATTACAAGATTTTTTTGTGTCCCTTTCTTATGTGTTAGTTGCACCACAACCACCCAAACTTTTCCTTCTTTCGAAATAATCATCTGAACTTTCAAAATTTTATATTTTTTTCCAAAATTTTATATTTTTTAATTGAAGTTTTAGAATTCTATAATCAACCATGCATCAAGTTTTACATTTTAAACTTCTAAAGTGATTAACGGATCGTTCTTAGCACAAGTGGCAATTGGCTTGATAATTAGTACCCGAGGTCTCTAATTTGATCAAAGCCTAGTTACTTTATATTTTTAGATAAATTAATTTCTAAAAAAATGATCAAAGCGGGTAAAACATATACTACTATATATCCTCTCAAAAAAGAATTCCAAAAAAGTTCTCTCAAAATAAATAGGGAAAACTTCAAAAACCCCCCCTGTGGTTTCGTGCATTCTCACTTTGCTACCCTGTGATTTAAAACGTATCAATTTACCCCCTGTGGTTTCATTTTTATCTTTTCGGAAGCTTTTTCGTTAATATTTCGTTAAATTATATACAAAAAATTTCAGATAACCATCTATATTTATCGAATAGTCACTTTAGTATCCTTTAATTTTAACTTTGTCACTGATTTTTAAAAAAAATAATAATAAAATTGATAACAAAAAGATAAAAACGAAACCACAGTGCGGCAAATTGATACGTTTTAAACCACAGGGTAGCAAAGTGAGAATGCACGAAACCACATGGGGGTTTTTGAAGTTTTCCCAAATAAATAATTAACGAAGTTGAAGTGGGTCAGGTCATGCAAGGACGAGTTACTTTCTAATTAATTTCAGCCTCACCCTTTCAAACTCGGCGACACTTCCTCCTTCATTGGTGTCGGCATATTATGATACTGAAATCGTCGCTCTCGAAAAAGATTTGGTACAATTCCGAAGCAAAAATTCAGAAAGTGTAGAGTTTGTGAGTTTTATAAACTCGGTTCCCTCTATCTCTCTCACTCCTGTCATCGGAGTCGATAGGTCAATCTCCGGACAACTGTGAGTGAGAATTCAGATGATTTTATGACTTCAGTGCTGAAAAAATGCAGATACCTATGACTTTTTTCGAAATCACGAGTTCAACTTCTCAAGCTATTTTCAGCATACAAGCTCTTTTCGAGGAATTATTGCATCCCCTCAGTGATTTATATGTCCATCGCACTTCGGATCCTATTTTAGGGACCTCAAATTAAGCAAAATTATATGTTTTAAAGGCCTATTTTTTTCCGAGTAGGATAATTTTTCTTTCTTTCATTGGTTAATATTTTAGCTAATGCTTATAGAGTAAGATTTAGAAACTCATGAGGTCCCATACATAAGTATATTCGTTGGGCGTAATACAGTGTTTATCTGATTAGACATTAATTTTAAGATATTATCATCAAACATAACATTGGAGAAGGTGCATGAGATGCATCAATAGACTCGGTGCACACAATAAGATCTCTCGATTTTCAGAGACAACTAGAGGGCGGAAAAAAAAAAATTTCTGGAATCTGTGGGGGCTTTGTCATTATATTTGGAGTTCACTCGCCCTATTATAAATTTTTTTAAAAAAATATTATATTTTTTTCTCAAAAATTGATTGATTTGGGACATTAATGTGATGCACCTGCTACATAAAAATTCATATTTAAGAAAAATAGTTATTCACACCAGGTGGTATCCCTATAGGTATATATAAACTATTTTCTCTCAAGAAGCTAGATTATTAGATTAAGAATATAATTCGCATTAAAAACTGTATAATAATATATTAATGGATGAAAAGAAGTAGAGAAATATACTGTTATTTTTAAATTTTCTATAGTAGCATAAAAACTATGTTTTAAGAAAACCAATAACCTACTTGCGCAACATATTATGCATATAAAAAATAGACGGGGTATATACTTTAAAATGCTTTTTGTTACCGCAGGTAATGTTTTTTTATATAAACCCAACAAAATATAGATAGGGAGTGGTCCACGACATTTATATATGCACTGGGTCCAGCAAATAAGCCAACTTCGCACCCTTCTTTCCCAAATTTTCGGGATACGCGTTACCGGATACTGAATTAATAAATAGAAGCTCTCAAAATAGAAACACCAAAACCCAAGGGTGAAGGGGCCCGCAGATCACGACCGCCCAACGAGTGGGGCCCACCTGGGATGGGCAACTCCGCCCGTTGATTAAGCTGATACGTACGTGAATCCGGTCTATAGACCCGATGTAAAAAGCGAGAAAAAAAAAAGGAAAGGATCTCATTTGTTGGTTGATATTATTAGAAGGACAAAAATTTTATCCGCATAGTTTCCAAACTGAGGATTATGTGGATAGGCGCCGCGTGGCTGATCCAACGGCCATATTTTTTAGCTACTTTTTCTCTCTCTTTCTCTAAAAATATAATTTTTTTGTTTTTTTTCCATTCGTAGCCATCGGATTGACCACGTGGCATCGATCTGCATAGTTTGGATACTATGGCCATAAAATTGTTGTCATTATTAGAGGGCTCTTTATTAATAAAAACATTAGGTCGAATATACGATTAATCTATCAACCTTACTAGTTAAATTAATACAAATTAGATATCAATAAGAATAAAGTATATGTATTTTATTTACAATATTTTAAATTTTTAACTAGTCACACGATTATCATCTATACGGAATGCTAATTTATGAACTAGAAACTTTTACTGCTTCCGACAATTCCTCTTCTTCTATCTTGTCCTCTGTTGTTAACATGCAAAGTACAACAATACGTCCTTTCCAATATTTGCAAATATTAATTATAACATGGCATGGTAATGTGTCATGTGAAAATTGGATTGTACATAATATACTAGCATAAAAAGTATTCAAAATATTATTTATACAATTGCGGATTCTATAATCCGTTACTAAAAAATTATATTTTTACACCATCTGCTAATAAACTAGTCGGTTGGTACATCAAAATTCGTAAATTTAACTCGTATTTTAAGCTTGAATAAGTTTGTACAACATCGCCTAATGACTTATTCATCGCAACCCCAAAAAAAAAAAAAAAAAAATCACATATTTACACATGAATTCACAAAGATAATGTGGTGAACCTGGTCCACACAATAAATGGATAAAAGCTTTTCCGGTCTATAGGCCGATGGGTCCCATAGCTTCCTCTGGCGCCAACTACACAGTTGAGTATAGGGAGAATCACAGCCGTTCGATTAGGAAAAATCAACAGTGGAGATTGAAGAAAGCGACCGCCAAAAGTTGAAACGACGGAGTCGTCCAAGTGGGCTCCACAGTCGCAGCCGAAAACGACAAGGCAAAACCATAGGAGGCCTACTCGTTAATAAAATGACATATTTGCCCCTGTGCGTTTCGGTGTCAATGATAAAGGTGCCGAGCGGAACGCGAATCAGCTGAACTGATTCGTTAAAGTATCGAGAAAAAAAAAAATCAGTTCAAATGCGACTCATTAATAAATAAGTCGAATATGAGTTGACCTACAAACTAACCAACGAAGCAAAAATTAAATAAATTAGATTGAATATATATATAGAAAATAAATTTATAAAATCTTACTTATTAAATTTTGATATTATGATTGAAATTTTACATATAAATATTTTTTTTATAATTAAGCTCTGCTTTATATATATTATTTTTGCTATAAATCAAATAATAAATATATATATTATATAATTATATATATATATAAATATAAATTAAATAAATTATACAAATATAAAATATATATATTCGAGCCGTTATAAAGTCGAATAAGAGCGAGCTGGCTTTAGCTCATATTCGATTCGTTTATTAAATGAGCTAAAAAATTCAGTTCGTATTCGACTTGTTTATTAAATAAGTTGATTTAATTTTGAAATCATTTCGAACGAAACACGCGTTGATTTGCGAACAAATAACTGAATTACCGCCCCTAGTCAATAATGAGTCCGTCGAATTGATTTTCGAGGCCAATTTGGTCATATGAAAGATTTGGGTCCGCATCTACCTCGCAGGGCCAACGACGAGCCGTACATTTATGTTTTATTATATTTCCTTCACTTTAATATTCGTGTCGTCAATTAAACAAGTAAAATTGCACTTTGGTCATCAAACTTTGAAATATGTGATATTTTAATCCTTTAAATATTTTATAATTTTGTCTCATATTTTCTATATTTTTACAATTGAATGTTATTGTATAATTTTATTGATTGAATAATAATGTGTTCTTGATTTAATAATAATCAATATCATAATCATAATACTGCTATATTATATTATTATCGTATTATTATTTGGTTAACTAAATTGTACTTAGGACCTAATTACAATAATATGTAAAATTTAACCCAAAAGTTATAATAAATTAAATTTTTAAGACTAAAATATCGCATCTTTAGGACCAACAGTGCAATTTAGCTTCAAACAAAAGTTCAACCAAAAATTAGTGTTTGCACAAGAATACCCCAACTATAGGCTATTGTAAAATAACCTCCTAACCATTTTTTTGTTAATTAGTATTTTCAAATTTAAATTTAAATTTTTTCATTAAATGGAACAAATAATTTGGATTGAAATAGATAAAAGTTCAAAAATATCAATTAAAGTAAATAATTGAGGAGTCTCGATGCTTTTTTTTTGTGGACAAATCCGTACAACGTGGAGGCATATGGGCGTGACACGTACGCTGCTCGTACAACTGCCACGTGCCGGCTATAGGAAAGAGATGTCCAAAATTCTAGATCTACCTTCGAGGACGTTAAAGTAGACCAAGTAAAATCTTTTTTTTTTTCTCTAAATTAAAGGAGGATTTGGGACCAAAGAGTGACGCGTGTACTTCCAAATCTTTCTTTACTCTCTCTCCCTCTATATATATATTTTAATATCAAAATTTAAAATTTTGATATTTTCAAAATTTCAAATTTTATATTTTATATTTTATATTTTAATTTATAATATTTATTTCTTAAATTTTAAATTTTAAAATTTAAAATTTAAAATTTTATATCTCTAAACTCTATAAAATTAATTAATTAATTTTATTAATAATTCATTATATATAATGTAGTTAATTAATTTTATTAATAATACGCATAATAAATTGTGTAATAAAATCTAACCTAATAAATGTAATTTAAATCACGTAAAATATTACTGTCTAAAAAAAATAGAGCATTTAAATTTTAGGAGTAAAATTTTATAAATATAGTGTATTTCTATGTATATATATAATTAATGTTATTAAATAATTTCTTTTACAATTTTATTTTTCTTCTATATATTGATTTTTTTAAATTATTTTGATAGATTTACTCAAATTATTTTCATATAAATATTTATAAAATAAATTGTTGTATAAATTTACTTTGTGCGTATACTGATTTTAATGACTTTTATTTAAATAGATTTAACGATTAAATTATTTTTTTATAACTTTTATTTAATTAATAATTAGACTTATACAAATATATAAACATATTAAAAAAATGAAATTTATTATAAAAATATTTTTATATCCGTAGCATCACGTGGGTATTTCAGTAGTGCATCAATATATGTGCGTAATTGGAAAGAAAATTAAAGGAGAAAATAAATGGAAAAGTTATAAAAAAATCTTATCTACCCTATGATTTAAGGTTTTGTTTTCTCTCACTTTTTTTTTAACCTTCATTTTTTAATAGGGATAATTGTCTATACACCCTCTAAAACTTGGAAAATATTTTATTTACTCTTTTTTTCTTTTTAATAATTTTCTCATATGTTCTATTGTTATTTTAAAATATCCTAAAGTTGCCACCCGTTAAGTTAACATGGATTAAACACGAGTTAAATATCTATCAGAGTTAAAAAAATTAAAATGCCTCTTAAGAACAAATAAAAAATGTTGATGATGATAAAATGATATATCTGAAAAGACCAAAAAGTAAAATGCTTTTCGTGGCCCTAACTTAAGAGCAAATAAGAAAAGTCGGTGATTGTAGAAGGATATATTTGAAAGAGAAAAATAGTAATTTTATAGGGATAACAACTATTACTGACAGCTCATTAACAGATTTTAAATTTAGAGATATATTTGAAATAAGTTGGAACATAAAAAAAAAATATTTTCAATACTACTTTCTAAGAAGGATAAATAAAAAAGTTAGAAACTTTTCCTGAATATATAAACAATTGTTCCTATTTAATATGCCTAGAGATTTTGTCATGAATGAAATGCAAAAACAAAATATCTTTTTTTTTTTCCTTTTTTTTTTGGCTTTTAGAGAAGATGTTGTACGTGTATCCTGACTAAGTGCATCGCAAACTAACTAATAATAACAACAGTAAAAAAAAGTTTGTCCACTAATGCATTGAACCTATATAATTTGATTTTTTTTTTAGCCAAGCATTAAACAAGATTGGCACCATTTTTTTTTTTTTTTTTTTTTTTTTTTTTTTTTTTTTTTTTTTTTTTTTTTTTTTTCTTTTTGTATAAGTCTATTACAGAGATTTCAATAAAAAAATTAATAGCATGTTCGAGTTTCATGGTTTAACCATAGAGCTCAAAGACTATTAGGTGGGCGAAAAACCACGGAGAATTAATTAGTATAGTGCACTGTTCCATTGGCATGGTTTAGTGTGCTCGAGAGGAGTGGTTATTTTTAATGCAATTAAATATATGATTTAGAGCAAAATTTAAATTAGAACCAAAGGTCACGCATATACAAGTGTTGCCACTCTTATATTATGCGCCAATTTCGCAAGTGAACATCCTATCTAGGGTAACTTTGGAGTTTGCATTGACTATTTAGACTACCTATAATTAACATATATTAATAGATCATTACTTGATTAATTATTTAGTTGTTCTCATACTCTAATACCATTGCTCACCTCTACCACCACCAACCACACCTCCCATGTGCTATCATGTTCTAGGGTTTCTGGTTTGCCACTGAAAAATTGCCTAACAAACCCCTCGGGCCGACAATAATAGAATTAGCGCGCTAAATTTTGAGCTTGCAATCTGGTCAATACAGCTAAATATGCTCGACTGTTGCCCGTCGCTATCCCGACAAAGCGCGTCGATCATCATCGGAACATTTGTTTATTTCTCGGGCCAATCATTCGTGCTCATTTCTTTACTTGAGACCTAATCAAGCAATTAATTTAGTTTCGGTAGTGTTAATGATGTTCATGTGATGGAACACTGTACCTTCCTCCCTCGCTCCTTCCTTTACCTTTGGCATTAAACCTAAGTATAAATTTTATACTTTGACTAGCTTAATAGCTAGGGAGATTATAAATTAAAGAAGTATTATAATGACTTTAATTTATCCTTGTCAACCTTTTATATAACAAATCTCAAAGCTGGGTCTCTCTCTCTCTCTCTAGATCGCCTTAATATCTGGGATTTGTGGATTGTGTTGCACAATTTGTATAACTTTTAATGTAGTATAATAGGCTCCATCCACTGTATACAATGAGAGGTAGGTTCATGTATCTTGATGCATGTAAATAAACAATGAAACGCGCAACGTTTTTTATGTACACTTGATCGGTTGACTTGTGGGTGCATGCCTCATGCGAATTTTGCATGTCGCACGAATTCAATTAGTACAGGTGTCTCGATCTCCGACGTTGTCGAATAGCTAACTTGGAGATCGAGAAACTCGACGTTATTGGAAGATAAACTATGGCTTCTTAGATTGTGTTTTGGCTTTTTGCAGGATGAGTATATATATGGCTTCTTAGGTCGAATACCGTAGCATAGAGTGTTCAGTTCGTTATAAAGCATTCTATATACAGAAAATTAGGCTAAATTATGAAGAAACAAGCACTCTTGATCGACTTTTAGTCCATGCCCATGGTTTCAGTTCACTAATAAAAGACAAATAGTCTCATTTCTCTAGTTTATACGTAAGACTCTTTGCACTTTATCTCGTGTCTCAGTCATATATCCCTTGTGTGAAAATTACGTTGATTTACTCTATATTTTACTATTGCTTCAAATGGATCAAAAGTACATTGAATGTTGTTGAATTTGGATGCAAATTTCAGGATCAATAGTTAAATGATTGATCTAACGAAACAATAATTAGTCTTTTCCATCTCTTGTCACATATATCAATGATGAGGATCATACGTAAAACAACGTTCATTTTCATACTTGCATGTGTTAGTTAAGGATTTTTATGTTTGTAGGAGTGACTAATTACTATGTAGGTCATGGGTTCCCACTAGAATTAATTTGCTGTGACAAATGATCGAGCTGTGTAGCAAAATGGTAAAACTAAGCATAAATATGTGCAAAACAAAAAAGAAAAAAGAAAACTCAAACTGCTTAATTTAAAATTCACGGTCTCCTCATAAAAATTAAGACAGGTGCATTGCGTTTCAAATATGTGACCAAACTTACTGAAATTATTAGTATTTAGAATTGCATGCTTTTTGTAACAATTAATTAGATATATATAAGCAAATTCAGTTCATCCATCGTGTGTGTGTGTGTGTGTGTGTGTGTGTGTGTGTGTGTGTGTGTGTGTGTGTGTGTGTGTGTGTGTGTGTGTGTGTGTGTGTGTGTGTGTATAGAGAGAGAGAATTGAGCTCCTATGCTTTTAAAAGTACCAAGTTATTGGTGCTTGTAAATTTTTAGCCCTTGGATTAATAGATGTGCAGTAGGATGATGTGGGCCCCCTTGGGTTGAGTGGGTGGTTGGTTGAATAGTATAATCTAACGGATGAAAATGATCAAATACGTAGATCTAACGGTAAAAAATTCACAAGCACCAAGTGCTTAGTGCTTTTACAAGCACCATAGCCGGACTCATATATATATATATATATATATATATAAAGTATGTTTACAAGTTTGACACAACGCCTTCTTAATTAGGTGTCACACGGTTTAATTAATGCCAATTAATGATATTATAAACCAAAGAGAGCTTAGGTGTTTTCATTCATTGTTTATAAGTTGAACAACTAAACAATTAAATAATTGAGACGTGAATGCATAGAAGATATTCAATGGACACCTAACATAGAAACCCTTCATTAATTTCTGCTTGTAGGGAGTAGAATACCTTATATTCTACACTTTCAGAAGTAAACAACGTCTACTATGCGATGGTATGAAGTAACGACAAACTAAGATGCCGAAACGATATTCATGTGATTACTATTGAACATATTAAAAATACCGTTCTCTAACAGCTCAAAATTTTCATAATAAAAACGGTTATTTAACATGATATGAAAGTATGCTAGATCCTAGCTCACTGATCCTAGTGTAAATAGTATCTTATACGAAAATTAAACTGAATAAGGAAGATCCGTGAGTTTATGGGGCCAGATTGATTGATCTACTAATTCCCATCATATATCTTTGTTTATATCTTCGTGCAAACAGTCAACAGTGAGTAGCTACGCGCGTGGCGGTGCCACTAACAGGGAAATTAAGATTGTGGACCAACAGTATAGTAACAGAGATTTCAAATATTGTTTAATATATTTTTTGACTGCTTTTTAATTATAAGATCGATCTTTTAGGTAATGCGATATTACAGTCGATCCCATGCATGCTTCCATAATTCCATGAATTAACATTTTTCATTATATTCTAAAGGGTCAAATTCTATTTATTTTTTATCTTCTTTGCCAAATCAATGGTTCTAGCTTAAAGGTAAAAAATCAAGGAAATGAGCACGCAAGCATAGCTAGTCGTAAAAGTTGTTTTTGGTACTTGCTATTTGTTAGAGGCAAGGGTCACATTAATTTTTGCAAATTATGAAGGTTTAGAATGCAACATCTATGCAATTAAACGTTGTTATATTTGGTTTAGATTTGTAGTTATCTAAATTGAGGATAAATCCTAATCTAATTGGGATTAGATATTATTTAAATTTAATTTGGCATATATGGATTATAATTAGGAGTGTAATTCTAATCTAATTAGAATTAGACTCTAGTTAGGAGACATGTATTATAAATATATGCTACGGCCAAATTAAAGAAGCCGCGACCAAATTAAGATGCCACGTTCTAATTAAGCCAAGCAATGCATGTTGGTTCCGGACGATCAAGAAGCCGCCGCGACGAAATTAAGAAGCCAAGCATTAATTATGTCTAGCTTGTTGTGAGGTCCGTACGGCTAAGAGGAGAGAGGCCGCAACTCTAATTAACCGTTGCAGAGAGCTGTGTGCGCTAATTAGCCGTATGCGCTAATTAAGGCCAAATTTATTTGGTCCGTACGGATAGGTAAGAGAGAAGCCAAAATTGGAGTTTCTTGTTGCGGCGTTTCGGATCTAATTAAGCTTTGGTCTTTTGAGAGATCTTTCTTGTACTCCGCCTTTTCGACATTAATAAATTATTTGCTCCGTCTTCGCCCGTGGACGTAGGCCGTTGGCCGAACCACGTAAATATCGGTGTGTTCTTTCCGCTTATCTTTTCTTTTCTTGCATTAAGTTATTTTCTGGATCTATTTTTCGCCGTTCCGATTTTAACAAACTGGTATCAGAGCCTTTCTATTCCCTTTGAGGATTAAGATGACGACGAAGTTCGAGATTCAGAAATTTGACAGGACCAACAGTTTCGCATTATGGCAAGTCAAGATGCGTGCAGTATTGACGCAGCAAGGATTGCAGAAGGCACTGTTGGGAAAAGAAAAGATGTCCGATTCGTTAACGGCAGAGCAGAAGGAGGAGATTGATGATAAAGCTCTTACGGCAATACAATTATGTTTATCCGATGAGGTATTGCGCGAGGTCTTGGATGAAAAGACCGCTGCAGGGCTTTGGCTTAAATTGGAGTCTCTCTATATGACGAAATCTCTCACCAACAAGTTATATTTGAAGCAACGTCTCTTCATGTTGCGCATGGCGGAAGGTACCTCTATTAAGTCGCATTTAGATGAATTTAATTCTATTATTATGGATCTCCGCTCGATAGATGTTAAAATCGAGGAGGAAGATGAAGCCCTTTTATTATTATGTTCTCTACCGCCCTCTTATAAGAATTTTCGTGAGACTTTCTTGTTTGGACGAGATACTCTATGTCTCGATGATGTTAAATCCTCTTTACTTTCAAAAGAGAGAATTGACATGCAGATAAGCAACGAGACAGGTGGAGCTTCAGGACAAGGTTTGGTCGCTAGAGGGAGGTCTCGGGAGAAGGGTTCCGGTAATAGAGGTACATCTAGATCAAAGTCAAAGCACAGGAATCTGATTTGTGGTTATTGTAAGAAGAAGGGTCACATAAAAGCTGATTGTTTCAAGTTGAAAAATAAAGAGCAGCGGAAGAATAACGGTGATAAAAATCAAAGTCAGAAAAACACCAATACTGAAGCAGAAGCAAGTGTTGCAGCAGGAGAATCAGATAAAAATGATATCGTCTTTACAGTTACGGATAAGACACGCAGACAGGATGAGTGGCTTATGGACTCCGCATGTTCTTTTCATATCTGTACACATAGAGAATGGTTCTCGACGTACATGCCTATTGAAGGTGGAGATGTATTGATGGGAAATCACTCTAAGTGCACAGTTATTGGAATTGGCACTGTTCGGGTACGAATGTTCGATGGAGTAGTGAGGACTATATCTGAGGTTCGGCATGTTCCGGATATGAGGAAAAATCTGATCTCATTGGGTACACTTGATACTAAAGGCTTTAAGTATTCTTCAGCTGATGGATTAATGAAGGTCGCTAAAGGGAATCTTGTAGTGATGAAGGCCAAGTTGTCCGACATGTTATATGTTCTACAGGGTTCCACTGTGACAGGTTCAGCAGCGGTGACTTCTTCTTCTATGTCAGATTCGGATAGCACCAGATTATGGCATATGCGACTGGGCCATATGAGTGAATATGGTATGATGAAGTTGGGCGAGAGAGGTTTACTTGGTAGTCAGAGTTTAGAAAAGTTGGACTTCTGCGAGCATTGTGTTCTTGGCAAACAAAAGAGAGTCAGCTTTAAGGCCGCAGTTCACCGAACAAAAGGTACTCTGGACTACATCCATTCTGATCTTTGGGGACCTTCTCGTACTCCTACTCATGGTGGTGCTAGATATATGTTGACTTTTATTGACGACTATTCTCGTAAAGTGTGGGCGTTCTTTCTGAAAAGTAAGGATGAGGTGTTCAATTATTTCAAGCAGTGGAAGGTCATGATTGAGAAGCAAACTGAAAAGAAGATCAAACGATTAAGGACCGACAACGGTTTGGAATTCTGTTCGTCAGAGTTTGAAGAATTCTGCAAGAAGGAAGGGATCGTTCGACATAAAACCGTTAGGCATACTCCACAGCAGAACGGGGTGGCCGAACGGATGAATAGAACTCTTTTGGAGAGGGCCCGTTGTATGCTCTCTAATGCTGGCTTAGCGAAGAGTTTCTGGGCAGAGGCGATCTCTACGGCATGCTATCTGGTGAATCGATCTCCACATTCAGCACTTGATTGCAAAACTCCGGAGGAGGTATGGTCTGGTAGCCCTTCTGATTATTCTAATTTGCGAATATTTGGTTGTCCTGCTTATGTTCATGTTAATGAAGGCAAGTTAGAACCTAGGGCTAAAAAGTGCATTTTTATTGGTTATGCATCGGGGGTTAAGGGATATAGATTGTGGTGTCCTGAATCGTCTAAATTAATTATTAGTAGGGATGTCACATTTGATGAATCTGCTATGTTATATCCTAACCGTAATTCTTCTGATGAGACCCCGAGTGCTAGCAAGCAGGTGGAGGTAGAGACCGATGGTATAGTTCAGTCACAGGATTCTTCTCAGTCAGAACAAGTTCAGTCGGCAGACACCTCAGTAACTGAAACCCCACAAGTTGAGAGGCAGAGCATTGCTACAGGCAGAGCGAGGAGACAGATCAAACCACCGCAGAGATATGGTTATGAAGATATGGTTGCGTACGCTCTTTCAGTGGCACAAGATACAGAAGAAGAAGGTGAACCTTCGACATATAATCAAGCTATTTCCGGTGCCAGTTCTGCAGAGTGGTTGGTGGCGATGAATGAGGAGATGGAGTCTCTCCATAAGAATCGCACATGGGAGTTGGTAAAACCGCCTACAGGCAAGAAAATTGTCGGCTGTAAGTGGGTCTTCAAGAAAAAGGACGGAATCCCCGGCGTGGAAGATACAAGGTATAAAGCTCGTTTAGTTGCTAAGGGCTACAGTCAGGTAGAAGGTGTGGACTTTAATGATATTTTCTCACCCGTCGTAAAGCATACTTCTATTCGTGTTCTTTTATCGTTAGTAGCCATGAATGACCTGTATCTTGAGCAGCTTGATGTTAAGACAGCTTTTCTGCATGGAGAACTTGAGGAGCAAATTTATATGAAACAGCCGGAGGGATTCATTGTTGAAGGGAAGGAGGACCATGTTTGCCTGTTAAAGAAATCGCTTTATGGCTTAAAGCAGTCTCCTCGACAATGGTATAAGCGGTTCGACTCCTTTATGACAGGTCACGGATATTCCAGAAGCAAGCGTGACAGTTGCGTGTATTTCAGAAAGCTTGATAAGGGATCTTTCATATATTTGTTGCTCTATGTCGATGATATGTTAATTGCTTCCAGCGACATAGTTGAGATAAATAAATTGAAGGCTTTACTTAAGGGTGAGTTTGAGATGAAAGATCTAGGTGCTGCTAAGAAAATCCTTGGTATGGAAATTAAGAGGGACAACAAGTCAGGACTACTGCATTTGACACAAGAGAAATATATAGAGAAGATTTTAAAGCGTTTCGGGATGACAGACGCAAAACCAGTGAGCACTCCTTTTGCGGCGCATTTCAGACTTTCCGCCGAGTTATCACCGCAGTCCGATGATGAGCGGGAGTACATGTCACATGTTCCCTATTCTAGTGCTGTCGGGAGCATCATGTACGCCATGGTTTGCACACGGCCGGACATCTCCTACGCAGTGAGCATGGTTAGCAGATATATGACCAATCCTGGTAAGGCTCATTGGCAGGCTGTTAAGTGGATTTTGAGATACTTACGAGGTACCACTAACACTTGTTTGGAGTTTGGGAGGTGTAAGGATGGTGTGGTTGGATATGTTGATTCGGATTTTGCAGGTGATTTGGATAGGAGGAGATCACTTTCAGGTTATGTTTTCTCTATTGGCGGATGTGCAGTTAGTTGGAAAGCTTCACTACAACCTATTGTCGCCTTGTCTACGACGGAGGCGGAATATATTGCTATGACAGAGGGTGTGAAGGAAGCTATGTGGCTAAGAGGCTTATTTGGAGAGCTTACTTCTTATTGGGATCCGACGATTGTTTATTCGGACAGTCAAAGTGCTATTCATTTGTCTAAAGATCAAATGTTTCATGAGAGGACAAAGCACATCGATGTAAAGTTCCACTTTGTTCGGGATGTGATTGGGAAACGCACATTGACAGTTAAGAAAATTGGTACTGAAGACAATCCGGCGGATATGCTTACTAAGTCCCTTACTTTTGCCAAGTTCAAACATTGTTTGGACTTGGTGGCAGTTAGCAGCACTTGAGGCCCTATGGGGCGTTTGGAGAAGACGGAGCACGGAGCGTTAAGGAGTATTAAGGCGAATTAAATTCAAGGTGGAGTTTTGTGGCGATCTCGACATAGCGACGGCTAAACTACAAATTAAACCAAGGTGGAGATTGTTATATTTGGTTTAGATTTGTAGTTATCTAAATTGAGGATAAATCCTAATCTAATTGGGATTAGATATTATTTAGATTTAATTTGGCATATATGGATTATAATTAGGAGTGTAATTCTAATCTAATTAGAATTAGACTCTAGTTAGGAGACATGTATTATAAATATATGCTACGGCCAAATTAAAGAAGCCGCGACCAAATTAAGATGCCACGTTCTAATTAAGCCAAGCAATGCATGTTGGTTCCGGACGAGCAAGAAGCCGCCGCGACGAAATTAAGAAGCCAAGCATTAATTATGTCTAGCTTGTTGTGAGGTCCGTACGGCTAAGAGGAGAGAGGCCGCAACTCTAATTAACCGTTGCAGAGAGCTGTGTGCGCTAATTAGCCGTATGCGCTAATTAAGGCCAAATTTATTTGGTCCGTACGGATAGGTAAGAGAGAAGCCAAAATTGGAGTTTCTTGTTGCGGCGTTTCGGATCTAATTAAGCTTTGGTCTTTTGAGAGATCTTCCTTGTACTCCGCCTTTTCGACATTAATAAATTATTTGCTCCGTCTTCGCCCGTGGACGTAGGCCGTTGGCCGAACCACGTAAATATCGGTGTGTTCTTTCCGCTTATCTTTTCTTTTCTTGCATTAAGTTATTTTCTGGATCTATTTTTCGCCGTTCCGATTTTAACAAACGCAAAATAAATTTGTTTCATTAATTAATTTCGAACGACAACAGTATGTTGTAGAGAATCATCTGTAGAAAGGTCAGCATATATTATGAGGATGATAATTGTGAGAGTGTTAAGCGATTATTTTATATCTCATTAGATATATGCTTCACTAGAACCGTAAGTATATTCAAGGATATGAGCTCTCTCTTTGTTGTCTAATTTTTTTTTTTAAATGAAAAATTATGAATCGTAACATATTATTCAATACACATACGTGGGCATGTTGGCTCCCACATGCATGTTTTGATTCCCTTAGCCACTCATTAGGATCGGAGACACCCACGAAGCCAAAAAATGCCTTTTGTGATACATGCATGGTGATATTGCTCAGGTTGTAAATATACCTTTTGTCTTAGAATTTGGTTCCTTCGTGCATTAATCCAGCTTTAATTATTGTTTATCTCTTCGAAGGCTAGTTTTAAAATATTTTTATGTCTACGTTTGTGCATTGGTGCCCACTCAAAAAAAGGAAAAATAAATCGAATATTTGTCAGATAATGAAGCGCTGTCGATGGGTTGCTAGTGCCTTCTTTCCAGTTGTTGTGAGACAAATTAATGGCCGTGTGATTTATATTAATGCAATGCCTATAGATTTGCATGTTGCATCGTTTGGACACCATTGTAGATTTGTAGATATACATTTGTAAAGTACGCGCTTTTTTAATCTATGTCTATATATTTTCGCAAACGGTCGCATTCAGTATAGTCTTTGATCACTAGAAAAATCTCATATATACTTTTGTTGTTATGAGGATCAGAAACGAGCTAGGTTCTGAGATGTAAAATTACTTATAATTAAGCTCTAATTTAGTGGTTCTATATATTCTTGCTGCTCAGAAATTCTTTCGAAGAGATCGATTTAATAAGAATCTTTTTTCCGTATTCCAACTATCTAAGTTTGGAGCAAATAACACGACTCTTTTAATTTATATATATATTTTTTACTAGGCGCTACTCAATTGATATTTGTACTATACTCTACTATAGCAATGCTTCAACCCGCTAGCAATACATAATAATTCGTTGGGTTCTAAATTACCAACTCAAATATTTAAATCCGATTAATATTATTAGAGCCTTTGATTCTTATATTCTCATTCACAATTTTTTATCCTTCTGATGTGGAAATATTATAGCGTCACAACTTCATACTACAACCAATGATGTATGTGTATAAATATATATGTAACTAGACAAGAATACTATTAATATTACCATGTCATTTGTGCCGTTGGGTTTTCGGCTCTTTATGAAAAAAATGTGTGATTAGGATGGTAGTAGTCTCCTAGGGCTGAGTTGGTAGTTGATTAAATTGTATAATTTAACGGATGAAAATGATCAAAAGAGTAGATCTAATGACAGAAAATTGATAACATTAAATACTTTATACTATTAATAGCATTGTAGCAGGACTATCTCTCTCTCTCTTTATATATATATATATATATATATATATATATATATATATAGAGTCTGGCTAGCTACTATACTCTTATGAGTACGATCGCCCTCGTACTCATAAGTTGTTTTTTATGATAGAGCTTCCGAATCGACGATCCACACCGTTAAGCATTATTTAGAGTATTTAAAACGTCTAAAATCAAATTTTATAATTTTTCGACATCATTTATCTTACGATCAAAAAGTCACAAAATTGACAATTTTTAACAGCCGGTGTGGGATATTTGATAGTTTAACGGTGTAAAAGAATTGAAATCGGTTGAATTTTTGATAGAAATTTCTATTCACTATATTGATAAAGATCAATAACTCCGAACCTAAATTGAAGAATCCGAATATCCATTTTTAAGACGTCGTTCGATTTTGACCGTTCATTTTATACCCGCTTGATGAACTTTATTATGATTTTGAAAAATTACAAAATTTATTTTCTATAAGTTTTAAATACTCTAGATCATAATTTACGGAGTGGATCGTCGATTCGGAAGCTTCATCATTGAAAATAATTTATAAGTATGAAGGACTCTATACTCATAATAGCATAGTAGCCCTAACCTCTTTATATATATATATATATATATATATATATATATATATATATATAGAGTGCGGCTAGTATGCTTATGGAAGCACGGAGGCTTCCGTGCTTCCAATTTGTTTTCGATGTTCGGACTTTCGAATCGACGATCAGCTTCGTTAGACTTGATCTAGAGTATTTGAAGTACCTAGAAATAAATTTTGCGATTTTTAGATATCATTTGCCTAGTGATCGAAGGGGCTCAAAATCAATAATTTTAACGGCCGTGGTGAGCCGGTTGCAAGTTTAACGGTAAATCAAGTGAAATTTTGATAGAAAATTCTTTGTACTATATAAAATAAGATTAATATCTATCAAAGGCTAAAAAATTGATAGCAATAATAAAATTTTGATATTAATAGTAGCCCAGTCCACCTCTCTCTCTCTTTCTCTCTCTCTCTCTCTCTCTATATATATATATATATATATATATATATATATATATATATATATATATGGAGAGAGGGGTGTGTTCACAATTAATTAAAGGAATATTGGCTCATCTCAGGTGGCCATAAAAGAGTTGTAGGACCATCATATGAGAGAGAGAGAGAAAAGATCCATATTATGTGAACAGTTCACGCGAGAAGGACGTGAGAGAGATGGAGTTAGATCGTGTTATGTGTAGAAGGTACGGTCGTTCTGTGCATTCAATTGGCTAGTGGTACTCATCCATAAATGGCTACGGGCACATACTTACTGGCCAGGGTTGATCCTCTCGCATTCTCAGATACTATAGTAATAGATTGGGATTACAGAACCTACTGGCAACTATCAAAATCAGTAAACAAATACATAAACAGCTATGAACATATAAACCCGGCCGGGTCGACCTCACCGTTCGAACCGGTCGAATAGTGAGTCAGTATCCAAACCAGTGACAATTTACCAGTGACATTTTTTTTTTCAACAGAGTAACTGATGGGCCGAGCTTAATTCCGTAACGTCGGCGTATTATGGGCATGCATGAGGAGCATATCCGAGTTTCCCTAAACCTGTAAAATATTGAGACAAATGCACCTTATGAAGAAACATGACAATATATCTACAAAATTCCCAAAAAAAATGGTGTCGAAATTTAAGCATTAAATTGATTGCATATCGAATAAGATAACACTAGGCTCTCGCCGGCTGAGATTGCTAGCAAAATTTAGCTTAATAAAACCGCAAAAAGAGGGGGCAAAAAAACCAAGCCGAAAACTCGGAATTTCTCGCGCCCACCTGTGAGTCCAGGTGCAGAGCTATGTATAGCCTGAGGGAGGGCATGACCCCTCCCAGGCTTTTCATAATTTGCATAATAGTCTTTTACATATAAAAAATTTAAAGGATATATTTTTATTTAATCTCAAAAGTATATGGACTGACTTCTCTTTTAAAAAAAATTTTTAGCGCTAATATAGTACTCTCTCAACTCTGGATTTATTTTTATTTTTTTGTTGTTTAGTACTTTAATAACTTCTAATTATTTTAAATAATCTTTTTATTTAATTAAAATAAAAATTATATTAAATTTAATAGCTCTGTCAACTAATAGTCATCAATTGTCATAATTGTATTTACTAAAAATCAAGAAATTAGATTACTAACTGAATTACTATTAGATTTAGTAAATTGCAAAGTTATTTGAGTAAAATAATATTAAATAAAATAATTAAAAGTTAAATAAGTATAAATAAAAAAAGGGTAACGTTTTTTTACATTAATTATTTAGTCAACATATTTCCTCATCAAAAATTTGATTAGGTAAATCTTGTTTATTTGTTAAAGTTTTGATTTGTATGTATTTTGGCCTCTCCTGATAATTGAGTCTTAGCTTCATCTCCGCTTGTGACATTCGATAATTGAGACAAATTATTGTTCGGACTAAGTCCACCATGTTAGCCATGGACTATAAGTTTTGTTTTAAATTGTTTTTTTTTTTTTTTTGTTTGAGAGATAGGTAGCACGCTATCCGCTTCGTTTATTTCATTTAGAAATAAACTTAGTTGGAAATGTGAATCAACTAGGATTCGAACTTGGGTCTCGGGTATCAGCCACCAAGCCTTTTGCCACTTGTTTTAAATTGTTGTTATTAAGATTGAAAGTATATATGAGATGTAATACAGAACATTGGAAAAGAAAAAATTCGTAGTATGATGCGGTGGACTATATTAAGCAATAATTTCCACGAGACTTGTACATGCCCGGAACAGTTGCAGCCCAAAATATTGTTCTTGGCCCAGAGGGAGAGCCCATTTGTGCTTGCACACGTAATCCAATCTTGGGCTAGCCCAAAATTTATTGCTTCCTATGCTTCATGCTAAATTATTACATGAGAATACTCAAAACCAGGATATATTCTATGCGAGTGCTCTCCCCACTTCCCCAGTGAGACTAAGATCACTACCGTTGATCAATCCACCAACTCAAATCTTAAAGAAAGAGAGATTAACTATAAAGATCTAAGTTAAGCCCTTTAGACCCTATAAGCAGGTTTTTTTTTTTTTTTTTTTTCCAGAACAGGAGGTTACTAATGTAATCCAAGTTTCGCTTGGGTTAAAAAGAGTTCCCACAGAGATAGTCAAAAGAAATCGTAACTAGTAACGTAAATTCTCACGCTTTCACCATTGATTCTCTAGAATCTCAATGTAATTTTACTTGGTACAAGAGTAAATTTTTCTCGGTCACGAAACCTTTCGATGCAACAATTCTAACGAGTTGAATGTTTTCGCGATGCCCACCATAAGACGCCATCTATCGGGCTCTTTTAATTGTTGACCTGATGCGCACAAATTAACTTAATTTAAAACCTACTGTTCCTTAAGTGTATATATATATACACTTTTTATGAGTACCAGAAATTTCGTACGTATAAATCATTTTCAATAATAAAGTTTTTGAATTAATGTTTTATATAATTAAATATAATTTAGAGCATTTAAATTTTTTAAAATTAAATTTTATAATTTTTTAACATTATTCGGTGTAAAAGAATAAGAATCAGTTGTATTTTTATAAAAAAAAATTCACCATTTAGATAAAGGCGAATAATTCTGATCTTAAATTGAAAAAATCGCTTGATAGACTTCATTATATTTTTGTAAAATTATGAAATTCGTTTTCTAGAAGCATCAAATGTCCTAGATCATATTTAATAGTATGAATCATCGAAAATTTTATCATAAAAAAAAGATTTATAATTATTAAAGACTCCGTACTCATTTATAAGAGTATAGTGATTCTATTCTCTCTCTCCCTATATATATATGTACATGACCAACATGCCGGCATCATGTGATGCAAGGAGCATGAGAAGGACCAACTAAGAAGTGGATTTGGTATAAAATCAAATTTATGTAAGCTACGTGATACTCTCTAGTCATCAAATTTCTCCATTTCGTTACTGTAAGATGTGATTTTTCATTGGACATGTGCTTCGTCTCCTCCTTATCATGATTAATGTACCCCGCAATCACTTTAAAAGAAAAAAAAAAAAAAACCCTTCAACAAGAGAAAAATAAAATGAAAAAATAATGACTTATGGCATTAAATTTGAAGATCAAACTCATTTTGTCCTATATAATATTCGTACTAGAGTATCGAGCTGATTTTGACCTACATTATTTGCTATTACAGGGTCACACTGCATGTTTATTAATCTCCAGTTGAGAGCAAAGCTCGTGCCTGATTTCGTGTAAAGCCTCGCTTTCGATGGTTCAATACATGCATGTGATTACCGACTGTCCCTAAAGCAAGTGACAAAGAACTTGGTTGTTGATACCTAAGATCCTAAGTTTCGAATTCTAATTAATTCACATATTCAGCTAAGTTTATTTTTAAAAAAAATAAATGCTATCTCTCCAAAAAAAAAAAAAAAAAAAAAAAAAAACATGCATGTGATTGAACCGATCCTAGTCCAGTATACAAGCTTAATTGTGTCTTTTGGTGATCAGGTGGGGTGCGAAGTCGCACTTCGTGAGGCAGCAACTTCACACCCCTCACATATCAAATATTACCTCCGCCCGTCCTTCAACAAGTTACTTATTATATATATTATCGCATTATGAAATCACAGTATTTATAGATATTATTTCTATGTTAATAATCAGTCAAAATTTAGCTAACTAAATTATATTGTAAAATTCAATTATAATGATTTTAAGTATTTAAATTAAAATTATGATAAATTAAAATTTGATGACTAGAGTATCACACAGTCTACCGTTTCGGTACTAAAACCGTAGGTTATCTTAAAAAAAAAAAGATAATTGTTTATATACTTCTCAAAAACTTTGAAAATATTTTTTGTGTCCCCTAACTTAAGGACAAATAAGAAAAGTCGGTGTTGGTAAAAAAATATATTTAAAAGGATAAAATAGTAATTTTATAGAGACAAAAGAGTTTATTAATTAACAGATTTTAACTTTAGTGATATATTTGAAATAGAATGGAACATGAAAAAAATATTTTCAACATTAACCTTCTAAAATGGATAAATCATAAAGTCAGAGAATATAAACAATTGTCTCTTAAAAAAAAAAAAAAAAAAGGAAAAAAAGAAGAAGAAGAGGAATTGACTCTCCAACAGTGAAACTACGACCCTTTCCTGTACCTAATCCGGTGGCGAATAGCCTCACGAGTGGGTCCCACTTTCCACTCGAGAAGGAGACCACAGTGAGAAGAATTGGGCGCCGGGTTTGACCTTCGCAGCATCCACATCCCCCCGAAGTGCTTTTTCGAGTCATCGAACAGGACCAAAGAGGTACCGTTGCTTGTGCTCCTGCTGTACGTTTTCTGCGGTTTGTTGCATTCTTTATTATTGATGTTAACATCAGAATAAAGAGGAGTGGAAGGTTTGAATCCACTCTAACGCCGCACCCATGTTTAGTTTAGTTTGTCGAAGATTGTCATTGATTACGCTGACTTTTTCTTACAACAAGATGGAGAAGGAATTAGTGGAAATTAGGTGAGTAAAATTAATTCGCCAAGGATTTGGTTGATGGGATTCGATCGAAACGTATTGTTCTTAAAAAGAAAAAAAAAAAAGAAGAAAAGGAAAAACAATGATGATCTTTGAAAATTTTAGTATTGAATACTTGGATATATAGCATAAAAAAATAAAAAAGAGTTACATAAATATTAATTCTTAAAATGCATATATATATATATATATATATATATATATATATATGAGTCCGGCTGCTATGTTATTAATAGCACGAAGTATTTGGTGCTATCAAGTCTTCCGTCAGATCTACCCTTTTGATCATTTTCATCCGTTAGATCATATTATTCAACCAACCACCCACTCAACACTAGGGGGTCCACATCATCTTAACTGCACATTTGTTAATCCAATGGCCAAAAACTTGGTAGCACCAATGACTTGGTGCTATTAATAGTATATTAGCCTAGTTTTATATATATATATATATATATATATATATATATATAGTTTAATATATAATATTAAAATACTATTTTCTAGCGGCGGAAGTTTGTTTTACATTATGTAACATACTTAGTATTATAATAAGAGGTATATATATTAAAACGATCTATTTTGATAATTTAATTAAGTTTAAAAGAGAATAATTATTTCATATTGTTTAAACATTTGGAAATATAATACAAGTTAAGCTCTACAGGTTGTTTCTCCAAAGCAGGAATAATTGTACAGTACTTATGATCAGTTTTTGCGAGGCTACAGTCTCTTGTATTGCCTTTCGATCTGAGGTGGAACCAATTAACGGGCAAATGCTGCATATATTCCATGCATGTACCACAGGTTACGTGATTCCATTAATTACTCGGTAAAATTTCCTTCCACTAACTATATATATATATATATATATATAGAGAGAGAGAGAGAGAGAGAGAGAGAGAGAGAGTTGCGCTTGAATACTACTAATAGTATTTGTTCCTTTTTATTATCAAGTTTTTTAATCTTTGCGTTGTGCTCTTAATAGCACAGTAGTCATGCGCTCTCTTTCTATATATATATATATATATATATATATATATATATATATATAAAAGAGAAAACAAAAAAGTTCTTCAATATAGAGTAGCCACCTAGCAGAAAAATCAGTTATAATTATGTCATTCAGATTACCATCTTCAACTGATCACTACTATAAACCATGGACATATCATAACCTTACGTTTCTTTAATTGGTTAAGGAATTATTATTATAAAAATATATATTGTTAAAAATGAAAAAAAAAACTCAGTTGAGAGCAATTCTGACTATTATACTTTGCGCTCAATCTGTATTCGATATTTGTCAGAATCTTTTGTGGTTTCAGTTACTGAAATAGTAGGAATTACACAGACTAAATCATGAACATTTTTTTCTAATCCATGGTCTATGGTACGTACGTACGTACATACATATCCATCAAAGTGATTCATGAAATTGCAAATTTGGATATAAAATAACCGAATAAAATTTTACTCTCTCCAATTTCTGGTATATACAAATCGGTCAATTTAGTCATCTGAATGTGGGGTAATCAATTTTTGAATCCATATATATATATATATATATATATATATATACTAGTGCAGAGACCTGCGCGATGCGGTGGGTAGATAATAGAATTGTAAATTTTAAATTTTAAAAAAATAAAATTATATTTAGAATCTAAATACTAATTTTCTAAATTATAAAATTTCGTATGAAAGTTATATGGCTCCAAAACAGTACTATTCTTCAATAAATTGTGGCTGGAAACTTTNATATATATATATATATATATATATATATATATATATATATATAGTAAAAACACAAATTACATCTTCCTGTCTAATAAAATGAATGGTAAATCATTTTATTCCAAACCTTATTTTAAGTAATTAAGCATTCTTTCTACATATTGACCATTCCTAGCGCACGTGGTAAAAAACTTGGTGGTTGGTACCCGAAATTTCAAGTTCGAATTCTAGTTGATTTACATTTTCAGCTAAGTTTATTATTTTTAAAAAGATAAATGAAGCAAAAAAAAAGCATTCTTTCCACACGGAAAAGAACTTTTTGAAGTGAAATTTCTTGTCAAGAAAATGTTGATTTAGTATCTATACATCACAATCTTATAAATAAATTTAACGGTGGTTCTCTTCAGAAGTAAAAATATAATTTTATTAAGCATTCGGATAATGGAATGGACCAGTATGACATATAATTAAACGTTCAGACGGATTTAAATTATTTAAAAAATAGAAGCCAAATTAAAACTTAATTTGACAAAAAATTGGGAGCTATTCGTGAGTGCAATTAGCGTAGGAGAATTCCTATTAACATCATAAATAAACAATAATAATATATAATAAGTTATTTGGAACTCTGCAGTTGCTGTGTACTTTACTTCCCTATCACAGTGGCAACATTTGGGTGCCAATTAGAAATGCAACGGGCTCCTAGGATTGAGCCCCTTTTTCTTTGGATTTTAGTATTCATAAAAAAAAATTAATTAACCTAACGTAAAAAATTTGATCTTTACATGACCAAGTCGTAGTACTACAACCCTGTTTAGGTCGCAAAGATCACTATTCTAAGCAACTTAAGCACGTTAATTTGATCACTAACCTCATATCAGGTTATCTTTTATTTTTTTTAATATCTGAAAAAAAAATATGGATTAACAAATATATCAGGTTAATTGGACTTTTATTGGAACTATGCTATATTCTGACCCAACTAGAAAATCATCAAAAATTAAGTTTTGTACCTAACCTTAGGACACTCCAAAAAATGTAATGTCCATGTTAATGCAATTTGAGCATGCGGACTAGTATCTTATATATTTCTTAGTGGAGACACAAGGAGTCAAGGACTATGCTTGTTAATTTTGATAGCGGAGCTGTACACAACTATTTCTTTTCTCTCTAATAAATAGACATAAAATATTATCCTATATATTCTACATACCAAAAGGAAAAAAAAAGGAATTTTGTGAATGATCCGTTAATGGAAAAATCCCCTCAAAAAGAACAAAATCCAAATCCACCTAAACCCGTCTCATTTATGTTGTCATCTCCTGATGAGTTCCCACCTACATATGTCTTTGATGGTAGTAGCCCAGCCACCATTGTCATCATGAGCAAACTTATTTTAACCTATGTAATTATTAATTGAAGGCGAAGCCATGCATGTTTTGATGTTTTTGTCTCCTTTCTCTCGTCTTGTTCGATTGTGCGTATTGGCAAATGGAATGGTCATGTAGTAGTTGCCTCTCATTTTCACCTGTAACTTGGTGTTTATGATCATTGCAATTGTTTGTGTTTAGAAATGTCATTTTAGATCAAGGACATCGACGTCATAAACCGTATTTTATATTATTATTGATGGATTAATAACTTTATATATATGATACCTTAAACTCTATATGTAAATCAATTAATTCTTTTTCACATAATAATAAATGACAGGATATTAATTAACCATATTTGAAATGAAAGCAATGCTAGCTAGGTTTATATTCTGATCGGAAAATAGTTGTAATCCTATAACTTGGCCATCTAATTAAAGACTAAGTTTCACCAACCGTCGTTAGTGTAAGTAATAAAATGTTTGATACTTGATATCTGAGATTTCAAGTTCTTTTTTTTTTGTAACACTGAAATCCAAATTAAAATGAGTGGCTCTATTAAAGGATGTGAATTCAACAATTTCCCATATGTCTACACTCGAGACTTTTTGATAGACCCGGCAAGGAGCTAGGCATGACTCAAATACACAACTTTTTGTTTTTATATCAGTCATGTCAAAAATATATAATTAATTTTCTTTCATAGCTTAAGCTACTAGACAAATAACATTTTTAAAATTAATTACATTGAACATTCCCAAACCTTGGATAGATGAATTGCACGTACGATTCCAATCTCTTTTAGCAATAGACTTAGCATATATAAATATATATCTCCTCTTTTTACTATGAACACAGTGCATGTGGGCCAAAGATGGGGAATGAGATTTGGCATGAGATGCTATTCATGCAGGCCTGTTTCATGGAACTCTGGTACATTGCTCACCAATCTACTCCATCACTATCTGATGATGCCTCACACACCAAACTCTAACCAAACACTATTTTCTATTCATAATAACCCACTATCTTTCTTATTACATCTACTCCAACCAATCATTATCCTTCTTTATCAATCATTATCTTCTTATCCCACCTACTCCAACCAAACACTATTTTTCATTATTTTAGATTAACTCCAACCCCCAACTAAACACAAAAAAATTTTAACCCCATTTTAACCATGAACTTAACTCTATCCCTGGAATAGCTACTTTTTCCTTAACCCCGAACCAAACGGAGGCTGAGTGATTTGTCTGGTGATATTAGAATGGTGCACTGAATTGGTTGGCTTAGTTACATGGTATAAATGATTAATTATAGTTATCTGATCATCATTCAATTCTATAAGAGCTAGGCATGCAACTATGCTTTCGAAAGTACAGAGACCTCCGCACTTATTAATTTTTTTCGATAATGAAACATTCCATTTGGTGATCAGTTTAGTTATACATGATCTACAGTGTGGAAACTATTTAAAAATCAAAATTTATAATTTGTTGACTTCGTTTGCATAGTAAATGAGTAGGCTTAAAATTAATGATTGAAAATAAAAATTTCATAAAAAATAATAATAAAAAATTTAAATTTTAAATTGAAAGTATTAATCTTAAATTTTAAATTAGAAGTATTGATCTTGCTTTTAATTGTAAATATAATTGTCTATTAAAATTTTATCTAATTAATTTGGATTGTTCAACATCGTTAAATTTAGAAACTGCCATATCAACTATAAAAATAGTCATTTTTGAGACCCTATGATAACTTTGTAAATAATATCAAAAAATTATGAAATTTAATTTTTAAATAATTCTAATAATATAGTTCACGCTGAGTGAAATCGATCGTCGAATCTCGTACACTACAACAGAATTAGGTTATAGGGACACATGTTTGGGACACTTTTGAGAAAGTGTCCCATTTATGCTAAAATTTAAAAAAACATCTACTAATGCCTAAATATAAAGCCCAATCCAACAAAAAATAAAAGATTACTCTACTCAACCCACCACACCCAGTCCATTTGGCCCGATTACAAACTGAAAAGAAAAAAAAAAGAAAAATCAATTACCATCTTTTCTTCTCTCTTCATTCAATCCACTGAAATTCTAGACGAAAAGCCTTTCCTGTCGTCCTCCTCCGCCACCGCAGCCAACGAGATAGAGTTTCTGCGGTTGTTAAATGCTTAAATAAGTGTTGGTAAATTAGCAACACTTTTTTAGGTTATAGTGACACTCTTTAACTGTCACTATATACCTAGCGATCCCACATATAGCAACACTTTTTAAAAGTGTCGGTAATTTTAGCTAGCAGCACTTTTTTAATATGTATCTACATTTAAAAGTGTCGCTATAGACCGTTTTTATTGTATTGGTATTCCATAACCGAAAATAATTTATAAGTATAAAAATCTCTGTGCTTTTGAAAGTGCAATAGACGTACTCATTTTTATATATATTTTAATTAGAATTAGTGAATGTTGATTGTTTTTTTTTTTTTTTTTGGAGAAATAGGTAGCACGTTACCCGCTTCGTTTATTTCATTTAGAAATAAACTTAGCTAGAAATATGAATCAACTAGGATTCGAATTTGGATCTCGGATACCAACCATAAAGTCTTTTGCCACTTGCTCTATGACGGCCGGTGTGAATGTTGATTGTTGAAATGGAATGACACTGCGAGAACAAATAATCACCAGTTGGTCTACGACTCACCTAACTTATTAGATTAATTAACCGAGCTAGTCTCGGCGATGATAACAATTCACATAATTAATTAATTTGTACCCTTTTTTTGCCCTTTTTGAATGACTAATTAACTCAATAGTGATATTGTTTCCCTCTCTCTACATTCACGCGTTGTAGAGAGAGATAGAGAGAGAGAGCACAAAATAAATAATCACATCATATACGCCTCACTCCCCACCCCCATTTCCTCTTCCAATTATAGCCGTCGAAAAGCCGTCTAAACCAAGCTTCTCCCATGATCATGACAGGTTCATTAATCTCAAAAAAGGTTTCAAAATATTAATGGGTCAGGTCAAGGTGGGGCTCTACCTCCACCCGCACACTAATATTCCCCTCCACCAGTATAAGATCGAGAACACACATTAATGCACCCCATAGTACGTAGTATTTAATGATTCCCCTATATATGCAGCGTTCGGAATAAAACCTCTAATAAGTGCAAAATTATAATCCTTCATTTTAAAGTCGAACTCTTCTAATAGAGTTCATAAAATTCTTTCTTCTGAGTTTTAGTATTAATAGGTTAAAAAAAGTGATAAGACTCGTATGAAAAAGTCGATCATTAATTAGAAAAGTAGTTGTAGCAGTACTCTAGATTCTTTCGACGGAGATAGAGTAATTATCGGGAAAAAAAAAAAAAAGACAAAAAAGACAAGAAACCTGAAAAAAACTAGTTTTGGTGAAATATTTTGTGCAAAGATATATGTTACTGGTGGAACAATAGGAACGGTTGACATGCATTCAATTAAGGTTAAATAATAATCCTCAAATGCAACTGATATATAAGTTAACTTTAAGGCCAATTTGCATAAAAAATTTATAAATTTTGAGCTTTTGTAAAATTGGGTCATCTTTTTCAATTTTGCAGATTCGGGTCGAATTTTTCGCCATTGGACGAAAATATCCTTATTTATTTTCTTTCTCTCTCTTTTTTGTTTTCTTCGTTATTTTCTTCTCGAGGACGCGCTCCAGATCGCCCTCCCCATCGCGATGCCCTCCCCATCTCTTCCTCCTTCTCCTCCACCGTCTTCGCAGCCCACAGTGATGGTAATGCGGCCGGCGCTGCTTCTTCTTCCTCCATCTCCTCCTCCTCCGGCACCGGCGGTCCTCGGTGATGGTAACGAGAGCTACACCGCCTACTTTTCCTCTTCTCCGCCTCCGCCTTCACCGGCATCGAAGAAAGAGCAAACAAAGATATAGAGAATAGAAAAAAATAAGAATAAAAAGTAAAAAAAAAAAGAAAAAAAATTGTCTCGTTGAAAAATTATTATATATCGTTATTATTATCAGACAAGGCAAAAAATCAGAGTAAAATGAAGAAGAAGATGAAGGTTGTACTGTTACAATTAAATTATACTATTTTTTTAAAAAAATTACACTATTTAAGGTGAATGTTACACTCTTTAAAATAAAAATTATCCTCTTTGAAACAAAATTGCACCATTTCGTCCAAACTTGCACCATTTCGCCAAATTTTACATAATTTCATCCAGAATTGTACCATTTCTTCTTCTCCTCCTCTTCCTTTTCCTTCTTATTTTTTACACCATTACACCATTACACCATAACGACAAAAATCTCCTAAAAATTGAGCCTCTCCCTATCTCTCCTCTGCCGCCTTCGCCACTCCCGTTCGAGCACGAGAACGAGCGCGAGCGCGAGCAATCCCCGTATCGCGCGTGCCGCTGCGGAGCTTCGCGACGTACGACAGCGCCGCCCTATCTAGGGCTATGCCTATCCGGCTGGAGAGCGCCGCGGCAGGGACGCAGGAGCTCGACGACGATGACGCCGACGCTGAGGATGTCGTCGTCTGCGTCAGTGGCGGAGGAGGGGGCGGAGGTAGGGGTGGAAGGGGAGGGAGAGGGGGCAATGGAGAAGAACATAGAGAAGAAAAAAAAAAAAAGAGAGAGAAAAAAGAAGGGAGAGAAAGAAAATGAATAAGAGTATTTTCGTCCAATGGCAAAAAATTCGGCCCGAATTTGTAAAATTGAAAAAGGTGGCCCACCTTTGCAAAAGCTCAAAACTTGTGGATTTTTTATGCAAATTGGCCTAACTTTAATAACACAATAAATAACCAGTGATTCGCCTTTTCAAACTTGATATCCATCTCGTCCCACTCATCTGCTTAATTAGAGGGTTTTAAAGTATTTCCAGCATTATGTACTCTATATTATGTACTTATATCATCATACATAATCTTTAAGGCTAAAGGACAAAAAATTTTCATGTAAATATCCCTTTTGGACTTTCAAAAATCTATATTTTGTCTCTTTAAAATTTTAAAAATATTTTTAAGGAGTACGGTGTTAATAGAGAGGGTAAAATAGCTAATTTGTCCTTCTTCTTTTAAGAAAAGAAATAATTTTTTAATATATTTCTGTTATTTTCAAAGATATTTTCGGTATAAATTATAAGGAATTAACGAAATAGTAATGGAACCTTGACTGAGGGGGACTAAATGTAACAATTCAAATGTTGAGGGGGTACAATGTAAGTTTTTAAAAGTTAGGGAGAAAAAAATAAAGAAAACAAATATTTATAGAAAAATTTTATGTAAATTAACTAATCTTTAAAGGTAGAAAATTAACTTTTACAAGATAAATTGCACGTCTGGCCTTCAAAATGGGTAACATTTTGACTATCAAACTTTAATTTATTACAATTTAATTATGACTCGAACTATTAGAATTATTACAATCAAGTCCTATAATCCAATTAAGTTGACTAAATAATGACATATTGTTAATACAAATTGGGCTGGCATACTATTCATAGTATTTTGGCTCTTTTACTATGAAGTTTTTAACGTTTGGATGAAAATTGTACGGTTAGGATGCTAGTAGTCCCAGAGGGTTTAATGGTTGGTTGAATAGCATGATTTAAAGGATGATTTTTTTTTTTTTTTTGAGAGAGAGACAGCATACTACTCGCTTTGTTTATTTTTTTAAAAATAAACTTAGTTGGAAATATGAATCAATTAGGATTCAAACTCGAGATCTCCGGTACCAATCACTAAGCCCTTTGTCACTTGCACTAGGAGTGGTCGGTGAATGAAATTGATTAAAGTGTAGATCTAATAGCTAAAATTAATAGTAAAAAAGTTCAAATATTGTTAATAGTATTCTAACTTAACTCTTGCTAATAGATATGAAAGTGATGTAACATTGTTGTGATTGGTAATGTGTTAATAATTAAGAGGCTAACTAAATTGTGTTGTGGGATTTGATTGCAATAATTCTAAAAATTCGAGTAGAAAATTATAACAAATTAAAATATAAGAACTAAAATATAACCAACAAACTTCTATTTATACTAAAATATAAATTTAAATATGCACTCAATACAAAATAGCTGAGGCAATACAGGCCAAAAATTAAACACTCCCTCCACTCTTTAGTAACGATGGGGACCACATGCGGGATAAGGATCTCACTTCCTCCTCTAGTCATATGATAACTTGTTTAACTTAGAAATTAAGAGGTCGGCGTTTTTAAAATTGAAAAGGGAGTGCTCTGGTCAGTGTCATAATTGATTTGATCAAAGAATTAAGGTGAGGCCACCATATATAATTAGACCCTTTGTATAAGACATCAAAATCTCCCCCTCTACAAGAAAAAGAGACGTGATTAATTAGGGTCATAAAAGTGAATATTCTACTTGTGGTTCCTTAATTGAACCCTAATCATAATTTCATTTGGTATTTGACACAATATTATTTTCTTCATTTTATAAATTTGAGTGTAATTGATATCTATCTTATATATTTATTAATTTTCAATAGTTTATAAATGAGACATCATCACTTCCATTTTTAAAAGTGGACACCTCTATGTATTTATATTTATATATTAATTCTCAATAATTTACCGTAGCATCACCAACTTAATTCTTAGGAGTGGGTTTTGCATTTCAGATTCACTTTTGGGTTCGGTCTGATTGTTCTTTTCTCTTTATTTTTAGGTTCGGTTAGTAAAATTTCTTCTTTTTTTTTTTTTCTCTTTATTCTTGGATTAATTCGGTCCAGTAATATTTCTTCACTTTTAATCTAAATTTTCATTCTTGAGTTTTATTTTCTCATTAATTAATAACCATGGATCGATCACCTTGCCATATTGAGCGCCGCAAATGAATTTTGAGAGAGAGACATTTTGGTCTCGATAGAATGTTTTAGTTTTAGATAGCAATTAAAAACCAGAAAAAAAGATGTGCCCTTTATGTACAATTTCTTTCTGTCCTCTTATGAAATTTGCCTCAAACTTTGTATATATGACCTTTATTTACGAACCGCCATGTACATTAATTAAATTTATTAACAAATAATGTCGGTTGAACAAAACGTGAACTATGAAAAAGTATGCTCTTAGAAGTTAGCTACACGCACGCACATAAAAGAGAGGGAGAAATATTAGAATATTTTTAAAAGTAAATGAGACCGTGCTATTTCCGGCTTTAATTTTTTACGATTTTACGATATTATTTGTCTAGCATTTGATTGATCTAAAAATTAATAATTTTTTATAGCTAATATAAAGTGAACTTGAAACTACTTGATTATTATGCAAATGGTATTTTTAAGTCGTAAAATTTAATTTCTAAAAAGTTTAAATGGTTTGATAGTGTTAATTTGGATGATACCGATCGTCGATTCAGATTATCAATATATATATATGAGTACGGCTATTATACTATTAGTAATACCAAGTGCTTAGTGCTATCAAATTTTTTGCGGTTAGATTTATCTTTTAATCATTTTCATCAATTATATTATACTATTCAACCATCCCACTCAGCTCTTGAGAATTACTACCATTCTAACGGTACATTTCTTTATTTAAAAATTAAAATTCTAATAGCACAAATAATTTAATGTTATTAATAATATAATAATTTAGTTCTAGGCCCAGTAAGATGGAGGCAAGAGAGCCACCACCCATGTTTTTTATGACTCCTAACATGTGAAAGGAACTAAATCACTCAAACGACAATATTATTCAACAACATCGACTGTTCCACTACACCTTGCCATATTCTTTATATTCCCTCTCTCTCTCTTTCTCTCTCTCTCTCTAGATCTCTCTAATATTGCACCACATGATTTTCATATATGCGCACTAACGAGGGAGGTGGGGCCCGGGCCACTTCGGGCCCCAGAGTAGCTGGCTCCTCCACGCGGGAGCACGTGCCAAGGCGTCCTTCACACGTGTGGGACCTGCCACTTCTCCGTGGTCGGCTCCTTCAACGACCAAACCGGCCGATTACGCTTGCTAATTAAGCGCGCAACTCACAACTAATTAAATTTAAACCACCCAATCTAAGACATGTAAATCTTTTTTTTTTTTGGTTATTATTTTTGTATGTAAGAATATTAATTGTTTGGAATTTTGATAATTTCCTTACCATGCCAATTTTGTCAGGCTCACACAAAGCGTTCAGATTGAAAAAGACGACTCTCATTGTATTTAGAATACAATACTTAATTTTCACAATTTTATTTAGCATCAACTATTCATGTGAATGCAAGTTCTTATTCTTTTCCTATGTTATATTCTAAATATTTGTTGAATGTAAACAAAGTACCAAAACACATGATTTCTCAACTTATCTAGCACTATTTGAATCTTATGACTCATCCTCTCTCCCTGATCCCGTGTGAAGCCGGATATTCAGAGGACTAGCTAGCGAAGGCAGTACATGCGTGCCGGAAAAGCATGTAGCCCTTAGAATCCACCATGTTCGAACACAACCTAACTCCGTCACCGGCCAAGCGGTATGTATCTACCAACACCATGGCTGAGTAACACTCTTCTTCCATAAAGAATCAACCAAAAGGATAAGAGTAAGGTATAAGAAGAACTCCTTAATTTAAAAAATAAAAAAGTAAAAAATAAAAGCTACCTTTCTTTTCGTTTCATACGAATTAGTACATATATATACTTTTAACATGTTTTGCCACAAAACTCTCTAAAATAGCGCAAGACTCAATATTGTTGGTTTAAAGAGACCAGTATCTTGTCTTGTGGCGGGCGAACAAGTTGGGACGAGTCACGTTCGAAATGGTCGAAGGTTATGTTGGGTTGAATCATGTTCGAAGTGACATGAGGCTAGTTTAGTTGAGTCACAACCATAATCTGTAGGCGTTATGTCTGTACACTTTAAGTAAATTAGTTATGTATTACTAACAGCTTTAATTTTTGAGATTAATTAATAATTAGCGTTAAAGATCCGACAAATACCAATTTAGAAATTACGTACATAAGTTTCTAGACATGCACAACCCTCTCAACAGAAAATGACATCTATTTAAGTTAATTACACAAAATTCTAAAAAAAGGCTCCAATAAAAGGCCAAAGAAATTAAACACAATATTTCAGACATATAGACGCGGTGTTACGTACGCAGTTGCACGAGTTTTGCACAGTATTGCACAATTTCCACAATATTTCAGATATATGGACGTAGTGCCACGCAATTGTACGAGTTTTGCGTAGTATTGCACAATTTTATTGTCCAAATACAGAGACTGCGTAATTTCTCCACAACACTGCACAGCTCCTTACTTGCTTTTTTTTTCTTTTTTTCTCTCTATTTTCTATTCAGAGAAAACTAACACGCTGTCTATAAGCGCACACTAACAAGCCAGCAGCGATAGACAAACGCATACCCAAATAGAAATTTTTTTATAATTGTTTAATGAGAAGTAGGAATAATATATATTATAAAAAATTCCATCTATCAATTTCTCTGTCTCTTCCCCCACCCCCACCCCCTCTCCTCAGATATGAGAGTCATGACTACATCCTCGGAATTCTATTCAGACCAACCATAGCTAGCTAGACATTCTTTCCTGGAGAGGATTAATTGCGTCCACCTCTTCCTCTTCCTCCTCAGGATCTCCTCTCTCTTCCTCTTCATCTTTTGAGGAGAATAACTATTTCTCTTCTTTGGATCACAAGGGCTATATATATATATATATATATATATATATATATATATATATATATAAAGCTTTTCCATGGACACAACCCAGTGGCCTCATCAGGTATTGAAAACCTAGAAACAAAAGATCTTGGTAGCTAGCTAGTAATTAACTGGGTCTTGGATCTTGTTGTTTTTCTTTTCTTTTTTTTTTTTTTTGGCATCTGTTTTATTCTTGTCTTCTTTTGGGTAGTTAATCTTTTTGATCTTGGTGCTTTTTCTTTGTGTTGGGTTGTGTGAACTTTTTTGAGATGTTTTTTCTTTTGTTGGATTTTGTTTTGTGGTTCGTGATCAATTTGCTGTAGATCTTTTTCTATTTTCGGTTGATATGAGGAGGGGGGGAAGGTGTGGCTCCTCTTTTCTTTTCTCCTTTTTTTTTTTTTTTTTTTTTTTTTTTTTTTTTTTTTTTTTTTTTTTTCGTCTAGATCATCTCTCAATAGATATAACTGCATCATCTCTTCTCTCTCACCTTTTCTTTAGCTTTAAGGCTTTTAATTCCTGTCACTCCCCCACTCCTTTAGTCCTTGAAAGGAGCACACCACCTTTTTTTCCCCCACCTTTCTTTTCCTCCTTTTTCTCCTTCTCTTTCTTTTTTTCTCTCTCTCTTCTCTTTTGCTTTCATCTTATGCAATAAAGGCATGCAGTGGCCTGAAAAGGGTGGCTTTAATTGTTCCTGTGATGTACAAATTCTAGGCTATGGAGGGTGAGTGGTTTCTCTTTCGTCTTTTACACATGTAGTTTCCTCACCTCTCCTCCTACCTTTCTTCCTTTTTTTTTCTTTTTTTTCTTTTTTTTTTTTCTTTTCTCTCTCTCTCTCTCTTCTCTCTCTCTCTCTCTCTCTCTCCTTGGCCATTTCCTTTTGTATTCTTTTGCTTGGTGCCTTTTTTTCTTTTTCATAAACAGATTCTTCACATATAGCTTGGTTACAAATACATGTCTACAACACTAATCCTTCTTTGCTAATTATTCATATCTATCTGTTTCTTTTGTGGGATGCGGGTTTCTCCAGGAGCTAGGGCTTGTGAAGCCCATAGAGGAGATGATGGCCGGGGTTGGCAGCGGGGCCGCCTCCGGCGCCGGCGGAGCCTCCAGGCCGCCGGCACAGCTGGTGGAGAGGAGGGCAAGGCCACAGAAGGAGAAGGCTCTCAATTGCCCTAGGTGCAACTCCACGAACACCAAGTTTTGCTACTACAACAACTATAGCCTCACCCAACCCAGGTACTTTTGCAAAACGTGTAGGAGGTATTGGACTGAGGGCGGGTCCCTCAGAAATGTCCCTGTTGGTGGTGGCTCGAGAAAGAACAAGAGATCATCTTCATCTGCACCTTCCACCTCCTTCTCCACCACCACCACCACCACCACCACCACCACCACCACCAACAACAACAACAACAACTCAAATAAGAAGCTCATGACCCATGACATCTCCCTCTCTTCTCCCTCTCACAACATAAAGTTCAGCCAAAGCCAGGACCTCAACTTGGCTTTCCCCTACCACAGCATGCCTCATGAGTACACTGAGTTCCCAAACAACAGTAGCTGCAACACCACCACCACCGCCAACAACATCAACATTAACACCAGTGGCAGCAGCAGGAACAACCCCTACACTGCAAACAGTACTGTTGGTGCCTTCTCTGCCATGGAGCTTCTGAGGAGTGGGATAAGTTCTTCCAGAGGAGTAGGGTCGTTTGTGCCCATGCCTTTACAGGAGTACCCAGGTGGATTAGGTTTCCTGCATGATTTTAGGCCACCCACCACTCTTGGTTTCCCTTTGGATCATGGGGTGGGTGGTGGTGGTGGTGGTGGTGGTGGTGGTGGAGAGGTTGCTGCTACAGTGGGTGGCACTGGTAACTATGAGAGCTCATTGCAGGAGAGCAGGCTCCTATTCCCCTTTGAGGACTTAAAACCAGCTGTGCCTTCAAATAGTGGTGAGCTCGAGCACAGCAGGATGCAAAGTGGGGATCCTCCTGGGTTTTGGAATGGTATGATACATGGAGGAGGAGGATCATGGTAGGAACAGTTTTTTTTAAGTAAAAGGAGTCTTTATTATGATAGAGGAAGAGAGCTTTGCATGCTTATTTGTCTACTTAATTTGGTGTGATCTTATGAGTTGGCTAATGATTTCTTTGGAGTTTGTTAAGGGACTAACTGCACACAGATACTTAATTTGGAGTTCCACTTCTATCCATTTCATTACCTTTCATTTTTAGTTTCCTTTGTTTCTTGTTCCCATCACTATGGACTTGTGAAGCTTCTTTTTAGGTTGGCTTCAAAAGGTGTGTCTGACCAAAGTTAGCCTAGAGAGCCCAAAGTCTCTTTTTTACTCTTTCTCTCTCTCTCTCTTCTTCTTCTTCTCCTCCTCCTTCTTCTTCTTCTCCTTTTAATTTGCAGGGATAAATGGGGAGATGATGACCCTATTTCATGTAGGCATTGCACCGTGGTCTAACTATAATGGAGGGAGGAAAAAAGGAAAGAAGTATGGGCACCCATGTGTTATATGTTTTAGGTTTGGAAATAATGTAATTTAATTATAGGTATAACTTTGTATTATATCTGCCAGGATTAATTATCTGGATCAGCAAATGTGGGGCGGAAAAAAAAAATACTGTTTAATTATTTGATTACTAATATATATATATATATATATAATATCCTAAAGTGAGTGCTTTGTGTGTAATATCTGGTAATATATGTGGCATTAATTTCCTCTTAATTATGTTTTGGCCTTTTAAGTGTCTTGTTTTTTTTTTTCTTTCTCTCCCTTGTTCTTTAGCAGGTTCATAAGATGCATGACACGTCCCTTCATTCCAACAAAGATTCTTGCATCCATGAATAAAGCACGGAAGGTGCTGCTGAGTGAAGAGAATAAGTAGGTATGAGTCACTAGACCCCCTACTCTCAATGAATCTCTCTTCACATGTTATGATAATCTCATGTGTCAGAGCCATTTGTTAGTGGTCAATTAAAGCATGCATTTGTACTAATAAAATATTAAAAGGTACATTCCCACTCTTTCACCTATCGTGCCTTTCATCTTCATTGTTTTTGTTTGAAGAGAACATAAAAAAAAAGGAAAAAAGAAAAAGAAAAAGGGAAAGCAAAGCGCAGCGTGTTGGATGGGAATTCGAGCCAGTTTAATTACCTGCTCAACAAAAAGTTTTCACCTAGCTAATGACTCATGCACCCACCACCAAGTTTTTACCTAGCTAATGACTCATGCACCCCTCACAAGCCGATCGTTCAGTTAGTGATACCAAAAAATTATAAAATTTGATTTCTAGATAATTTAAATAGTCTAGATCATGTTCAACGATACCGATTGTTGATTTGAAAGCTCTATCATCAAAAATAAATTGGTAGTAAACCGAGCAGTTTACTACCGATAGTTGCCCAGTCAAACTCTATATATATATAATTGAGCTAGAATATTTTTACAAATATCACCCTCTTGGTGCTATTAGGTTTTTATCCCCTGAATCTACCTCTTGATTACTAATAGCACTTGGATCAAATACTATTCTACCTACCACCATCATCTCGACCTCACATCTCTCCATCCAATGACTCATAACTCAAAAGCACCAATTTCATGGTGCTTTTGAAAATATTCTAGCTCTACTATATATATATATATGTTGATCCCTCTTCCCCCATGCGTGCATTTTGTTTTGTTTTATTTATTTATTTATTTTAAGTAACAGCCTGTAGGCAATCTATTATATATATATATATATATATATATAGTCCAGCTGGTGTACTAGCGATAGCACCAAGGATTTGGTGCTATCGATTTTTCCACCGTTAGATTTAACCGTCTGATTATTTTTATCCGTTAGATTATACTATTCAACCAACCACTCACTCAACCCTAGGGGGCCCACATCATCCTGACCATTCATTTCTCATTCTAAGGGTTAAAAAATCAATAGCACCAATAGCTTGGTGCTATCACTTGGTGCTATTGATAGTATTCTAGCCTAGTTTTATATATATATATATATATATATATATATATANCGTTTTACTATTAATAGTATTCCAGTCTAATTCTCTCTCTCTCTCTCTCTATATATATATATATATGTGTGTGTGTGTGTTGATCCCTCTTCCCCCATGCGTGCATTTTGTTTTGTTTTATTTATTTATTTATTTTAAGTAACAGCCTGTAGGCAATCTATTATATATATATATATATGTCAATTGGTATGGATACCCGAAATTTTATCCGAACCCGGAGCCGAATGAAACGGATATATCCGATACTAAATGGATATGGATTCAGATATTGATATAAAAAATAGAAATCCGACGGATATAGATTCGGATATGTATTTTGACCTTTTGACTGTACCCAACCCTAACCTAACCCGAATCCGAATTTATTTTATAATATATATATGATGTTATATTTGAATTTGTATTTTAAAAATTTAGATTTAAAATAATATATTTTGAAATATTGAAAAAAAAAATAATTGGTTCGGGTTTGGGTTTTGAATTTTTGGTCGGGTTCGGATTTGGATATGAATTTTTAAAATCCGTCGGGTTCGGATCTCAGGTTTGGAGTCGGGTTCAGGTTCGGATATTTGAAAATCCGCCCCGAATCCGACCAGTTGACATCTATATGTGTCATGTGTGTGTAGGGGTGTAAACGAGTCGAACACGAGTGAGCTGGGGTTGACTCGTGTTCGGTTGAACATGAGCTGGCTCGTTAAAGTATCGAGCCGAAAAATTTAGCTCGTGTTCGGCTCGTTTATTAACGAGCCGAACACAATAAATGAGCCGTACACGAGCTGGCCAACGAACACTAAATCAAAAAAGATTAGATTAAATATATATAAAAAAATAAATTTATAAAATCTTATTCATTAGATTTTGATCTAATAGTTAAAACTTTACATATAAATAAATCTTTTTATAATTAAGTTCGCATTTATATTTTTATTTTGCTAAAAATTAAATAATAAAAATATATATTATATATAATTATTTATTTATATATAAAAATATAAATTAAATAAATTATATAAATATAAAATATATATATTCNTATAAAATCTTATTCATTAGATTTTGATCTAATAGTTAAAACTTTACATATAAATAAGTCTTTTTATAATTAAGTTCGCATTTATATTTTTATTTTGCTAAAAATTAAATAATAAAAATATATATTATATATAATTATTTATTTATATATAAAAATATAAATTATATAAATATAAAATATATATATTCGAGCGGTTATCGAGTCGAATACGAGTGAGTTGATCACAGCTCGTGTTCGGCTCGTTTATTAAACGAGCTGAAAAATTCAGCTCGTGTTTGGTTCGTTTACTAAACGAGCGATTCGATTTCGAGCTGATTTCGAGCCGAACACGAGCTGACTCGCGAATAGCGAGCTGGATTGCCACCCCTAAATGTGTGTGTGAAAGAGAGAGAGAGAGATTTGAGATTCTTATTGGTCGAAATTTGGTCAAAAATTGGATAAAATTCGTCCAATTAATTGGTGGCCGGCCTTCCATTTATCCTCTACTCTCCATGCATTCATCCTTTGGATCTCGGGACCCCACAAAAACATTCCCCTGGGGATGTGAGCCGAGGAAATATTCCACTACTTTGTTGGTTATAATATAATAATAACTTCACTGCTCCGTTGCGTATTTTAATGCGCAATTAAGGAAGCCACTGTTCTACGCGTGTTTACTAAATTTTTCTTTGGACGGTTCGAAACCACCTTCTCAAAAAAATTATAAAATAATATAATTATTAATATTATTTTAATTTGTTACTATAAATTTACGAACTATGTTAAAAATATGGATTAAGATTAATGAGGCCGCTTTGCCCCGAGTTATGTCTAATTATACTCGTGAAACTTTTTTCTTCATTGCAAAATGACATTCCGCTTAATTTTACTAGTTTTTGATGTGGTCAGTTTATATTTATAGTTTATTTTGTTTTAAAAAAAATTTAAAATATCATCCCTATGGTTTAAAATATATACACTTTCGTATCCTGTCATTTTATTTTTCTCTTTTTATTATTCTCTATACTAATTTTTTTTTCGTTAAATCAGTGACAAAGTTAAAACTAAAGTGTACTAAAGTGAATACTCGATAAACTTAGATAAGATATCTGAAGCTTTTTGTATATAATTTAACAAAAGGTTAATGAAGGAGCTGACGAAAAGAGAAAAAAAAATTATATGGTACTAAATTAATATACTTTAAACCACAGGACACTAAAGTGAGAAAGTACGAAACACAGGGGTGGTATTTAAAGTTTACCTTATTTAAATTAATACGATTTTTTATTTACTATTTATATAATTTATTTTTTAAAATTAATTATTTTCAATTTTGTATGTATTTCGCTGTAGTTATTATATTTTTTTAAAAAAATCTTTTTTTTTACAAACAAAATGTCATAACAATTTAAAAAACTATGTAATTTAATAGTTAGATTTCAACCTCCAAATTTTACGCCATACTTATTTCCTTATAATTTACACTTTATTTACAAGCTCCAAACACAAATAGCTTAATAAGTTAGTTACAAACTTGTTATTTTAAATATAAAATATATAACATTTTTAGAATATTATAAATGGTTAGATATATTTTGAATTCTGGAATCGTAAGATTTCTTAAATTTATTCTCTTTTGGTTATCCCATTAAGTTAAAATTAAATTGTGCCTAATCGTATTGATATTATTCTTAATCTTAGTAGATTTGTATTCCTAATTATACTAAAATTTAGTTGTTGTTGGCTTAAGGGTGCCAGCATCCTGTTGTGTGGCGGGAGGTCGGGTTAGGACGAGTCACGTTCGAAAAAACGGAAGGTCAAGTTGCGCCGAATCATATTCGAAGTGACAGGAGGCTGGTTTGATCCAGTCACAATCGAGACCCATGATTGCTGTATTTGTATGCTTCAAGTGAAGCCTCATTAAAATATTTCTGACATCCCCGCCAATTTTCATAATTTTCTGAGACTGTGCATTTTCTGCTAATTTATCTGTCCCATTTCCAACAGAAAATTTTAAATCTCCTGTTTTCGCTCCGATTTCAGCACAGGTCATTCCCAACCTATATTTCACTTCTCTAAATCCAATAAAAATAGTATCTCATACTATTTTTATTTATATTTTTATTTATTTTTATTTTTATATTTAAAACCCGGTATGTTACATTCCACCGCAACCTCACCGGAACCATTTAAACGTACACCGTAACTTCATAATTTTATAAATTCGGTATGTTACATTAATCGTTCTAATAGCTCGAGCTTTTAAGATAATAGTTACTGTGAATGATCTAACAGCAATTATTAATATACCCTTCATTTCGTAAATTTCGTGCGGCAGATGAGAAAAAGTATAAGTGTATTTTTGGGACGGGAGTTTTGTGAAATATATATATTTTGTATTCCAGTTTGATTATAATGAAAGTTTTCGCTTCGTTTTCGCATGTAGACATAGACCAGTGACCGATTCACATAAATATTTGTATATTTTAATTTTTTTCGATTCTCTTTGGTATTTGCGAGCTCAGCAAATTAATCCTTTCCACTTCTATCATAACAAATTAATATCAGAGTAAATTTAATTAGTATTATAATAAGTGACGAATTCATAATACAATCTTTGAACCAAACGGCCTCTTAATGTAATTAATATCCAAGACACGATCCGCTTGTCAAATATCAATCCCCTAACAAGAGCCAAAAAAGTTTAAACCTATATTCACCGCAAGCACAAGGTAGAGAGTAGGGATGCGAGAGTATCTTTGCTTGGCCTGTCTTTCAAAGTAGCACAGCAAATGTTTCACGAGAGGGGAATGCACCAATTTTGATGCTCCTCTCTATATTGGAGGGCATGCCATACATTGATGGGTGTACCATTAAGTTTTGCAGCACTGCCCCAGTTGTTAGCCACCAATAAAATTAAAATGAGGAGGACAAGCAAATAGGCCATTGTAGAGCCGCAGCATCTAGTAGAGGGGAAACAACAGATGGTTCCCGACAATCAATCGCGAACTCTTCGTGATTGATTTGGACTAATGTACAGAAAATTTCTGTACATACGTTTATTCTGTCAATCACTGATACGAGATCAATAAAAACTTTTAATTCTGTCTCGACTGGATGAGCTAGGTGCAGAAAAATTCTGCACATTAAATTGTATAACAAATTCACTCTCATATTTTCTCGGCCCACCATGATGCGTAATGCTGTTTGAAATTTGAATGTCAACTATCATCTAATTCGAAGTCACTTTTTAATAAGTTAATTTTTAGTAAAATTAACATCATCAAATTGGGAAAAGCTCAATTTTGTTTTCTTCAACATGTACTAGAAGCTTTAGATTTTTTTCTCTTTCACCAAATTCTATAGCAAAATAATTGATCGGTATCTCAATTTTCAGACCATGAGTTCTTAGTTTGATTCCTGCTTAAGACGAAAAGGAGAGGTGCTTAATTAGCCTACTTTGGGCCATGTTTGAAAACAGAACAAAAAAAAAATCCCAATTTAAAAACCTAACTGAGAAAGGGGGGGGGGTGGGGGAACACTTTTATAAAAAAGACATATTAATTTTGGCTTCAACAATCGGGCCCTCTCTTCAATAAAAGTTACTAATTGAACAATGATTTTGACAGCATATTTGTGCACAATTTTATATAGCTTGAAAAGAAGAGGAGCATATGTTTTTTTCTCTTCTAGTTATAATAATAAATTATGAGGATTGAAGAATAAAGTAAATCTATATATTTTCAATTTTTATTTTTTATTTTATATATATTAGAATCAAAGAAATAGATATCTTTGTATTTAGCTATACTGGATTTTATACAATGTAAACTACGAAAACTACCGCATAATTGATAACTTTACTCCAAAAAACAGATTTGTTGAGCTATTTGATAAAGTTTACAGTATTTAATTGCCAAAACAAAAAGTTCAAGCACATGTTTGTAAGACTGCTACATGTCAGGAGGGGCCTTTGTATATTTTCCTCAAAATCTAATTTGAGGAGCCAAGTGCATCTAGTGTTTATAAAGACTTCTATAGGGTGCAACCCTGAAGCTCCAATATAGTTCCTATATCAAAAATTTAACACTCAACAGAGAGGTCAAATGCAGATATTCACAAATACAACCAACCATGAATAATCTTAGCATATGTATGTCAGTATGTCTAAAATTTTGTGGCGGTAGATGAAATAGCATGGATCCAAAGACTAAAAAACAAATAGTAAATATTATTTATTCACTATTAATAGCAGTTTTTATCAACTGTCATATGTAGGAGCGTTGTTGGTCAGTGTCGTTCGATCAGACAACCGTCCAACTTCAACATTAGCGAGAACTGATTGCGTGTTTGTAATTTCGTGACGTATCTATAAACCTATATGAAATCTCAATGTCTTTTGCCACGTGGCGAGTTATATTCTTCATTCTCATAACCCCTCATTAAACCAAACCCTTCATTTTCATAATCTAACGTTTTCATATTTATATATATAAAGTAATTAGTAATTGAAAATGATTAGTGCTTCATGCTCTTCTTTAAATAAATAAAAATTTCTAAATTAATGCACATTTAATTTGACCGTTTTTTTTTCTAGGAGTGAAATCTTTAAATAAAGTTTCCAGTAAAAATTAAATATGAGAATTAAATTCCCCATTTACCCTTTTATATTGTCTTTTATTTTGCATAGATAACGGTTACAAAACTTTTTAATTATAAGTGCACTATAAATATTTACTAGAGTAGAATAAAAAATTTGTCAAATTTTTGGTCAATAATACTATATTTTTTCTTGCTTTCGCAACATAGTAGATTAGCTTATTCTCCTTTTCTTTGTCATGCATTCATAGCCTTCCAGTTTTTTATTTTTCTTAGCCAATTTGCACCGTTATCCTTCATCAAGAAAGTAGATTAATCTGATCAAATTAATATATTTATTTCATTAGAGAATAAGATAATCAATTAAAGACTTAGTGTAAGGTACCAATTCATTTTTTTTCTTTATTTTTTTCTTTTTTTTCCTTCAGAAAGCAAAGACCATATTAATTTTTTATATACTATACCACAAAGAATTGATAAGTTCATCTATAGATAATTTATTATCACTTATCTTGTATGGCTGAAATTAAGCTATATTGCATACGGTTGCTATAGCGTCTGTGTGATTTGGTTCAATTTATGTTAAGAGGTGCTTTGGCCAGGGTTTAACGTTGCTATAGCGTCTGTGTGATTTGGTTCAATTTATGTTAAGAGGTGTTTTGGCCGGGATTTAACGGGAATACGTATGTTACAGGCTGAGTTCTAATTTATTTTTACCCGATCAAAACAAGTCGATTCCGATTCCGATTCCAATTCCGAGAAAGGTAGTTAATCGCAACTGCATTAACAACGCACCAAATTCTGCGCACCGAAACTCGAGCAGACTGACCGTCCCTAGAGCAAGTGGCAAAAGACTTGATAATTGGTACTCGAGATTCCGAATTCAAGTCGATTCCGATTCCGATTTCGATTCCGATTCCAATTCCGAGAAAGGTAGTTAATCTCAACTGCATTAACAACGCACCAAATTCTGCGCACCGAAACTCGAGCAGACTGACCGTCCCTAGAGCAAGTGGCAAAGGACTTGATAATTGATACTCGAGATTCCAAATTCGAATTCTAGATGATTCACATTTCTAGCTAAATTTATTTCTAAATGAAATAAACGAAATGAATAGCGTGCTATCTATCTCTCTCAAAAAAAAAAAAAAACAACTCGAGCAGGTAGAAAGTGCTTTTGCAAAACCCAAGCAGCCGGCATCGAAAATCCCAGCAGTACCCTCGTCTAGTCGTCTACCTCGCCCGACCAAACCAGCAGCCTACGTCCGTTAGGGAAGCTCCCGCGATGGGCGCCCAGCAACTCTCCCCTCTGACTTCCTCTCACCGTGACCCACTTCAAACGGGTCAGCGAATTATAATAAACACTACTTTTGGTGCTTTGGGATTTTTTTTTTAAGTATAATTTCGTTTTTGTGGCTTCTGCTTTAGTTTTGTTGAACTCGTGGCATGATCTTCTCAGTAGGTTTTTTTTTTTTATTTTACAGTTCTTTACAAATTATACAATTGAATGATTAGATTTTAATCTTAAAAAATTATAAATTATATTTTTTTTTTGTCTTTTGTTTTTTTTCTCTCTCTTTTCTCTTTAGTCCCGTTCTGTTTAACATTAAACATTATTCTCTAAATTTTCAATCTTTCTATTAAGACTGTTTTATATCTAAACACTGTTTTGTAGGCACTATGGAAGTTGATAAACCTTCGTCCGAAAAAATTATGAGGCATGAAGTTGATTTAGGTAAATTTTCTTAACTACTTTTGAACTAAATTAAATTTATCATGTTTTATTTATTTAGATTGAATTAAATTTATCATTATTTACTCACTTTTGTTTATGTACAGAGCCTCCTTATTACGTAATGGTTGAAAATACTTTTGAGGATACATTTTTTATTTACGACACCAACGAGGATTTGAACATTTATTCCAAGATAGCTGCCCTAAAATCCTCAGATACTGTGGGGATGTTCAAATCTCAGTAAGGCCAATCACCTTTAATTGATCCTATATTCGCATGGCCCAACAAATCATATTTTTTTTCTTAGAATTCATCGATTCCATTATAATTTATAAAAAATTATCTTTATTATTATTATTATTATTATTATTATTATTATTTTTGTTTGAATTTGATTGGCTGTACAGTACTGACGTGATGTAACTGCAATCCAGAAAACTTCCTCTATCTGGTGATTAGTAGATAGGCCCACACAAACAGGTGCGCATTGCCAAATCCACGCCAACATAAACTAATCAACAAATGTTCCTGCTCAAGGGCTGTAGAGCTCAATAAACTAGATGCAAACCTGGAAAATGTCTGATCAAAATATCACACTGCAATTAAACACCCTACAAAGAGAAATACGCTGTTAAGACATTTTAAGAAAATGAATTGCTTCTGAAATGCCAGCAGTGGACTCTCACATAGCCCGAAACCACGTCGAAGTTCTAGGACCACTCTGACATTCCGATAACAGATTAGATCCGGCCATTATCATTTCGACCAAGCCAATAGTTTAATGGAGAGCATGAAGTTGTAAGCAACCAAATCACTACCCAAACAAAAGAAAATCCCTAATAAGTCTTTGTAATCTGATCGCGAACTCTACGCATGATTAGCCAATAATTAGACCAAATATATTGCTCAGTCCAGTCATTATTCTATGATTATTACCTCCTTGATCCACCGGAACTTAATATCATATTCGGACTTCAAGTTATTTTGTTCAGAATAAGATACATCACATTGTAAGTGAAATATACTATCCTAACAAATCATAAATAGCAAAACAGGCCTTAGTATTAGAAAGACATATAAGAGGCATCTCACTCATTCTGTAAAACAATTGTAACCTACAGCCTCTTTGGCTACTCGTCAAAATTTTCACACTCCACATGACGGAGTAGTCCTATCAACTCAAAATTTATAGCAATGGAGCATTTATTCATAACAAGGGTAAACTGTACATAGTGGCACCAAACAGATTCTTGCACCATTGTTTAAAAAAAGAAAAAAAAAAACAGATAACAGCATGAAAGTTACAGATTGCCAGCAGCTGAAAAACATCAGTTTCTAAAGTTTTTCTATACAACGATTACAAACCTCCTACCATGACTTGCCGGAACTGGTTGATGATTGATACTTAAGCAGAGCCCATTTAGTAAGTTATAAGCATCCAATAAATTTAACCGGACAAAAAGACCTAAAGAGAAACCCTTTCGTGAGTTTATGTTGCCACTTAATTACCTGCATTTATTCCAAAGATGCGGACCTTGTGCATGTTAGGCAATTTAGCAACAACCAGCACCATCACTGCAAGAGTGTTGAGGAAAAGCATTGGATGTTGGTAGTCTGTTGTGTGTGACGCTATCAAGTACCTGGTATCAAAGAAATATAGAGAAACCACCTCAATACTTTATCAAAGAAATATACAGAAACCATCTCAATATTCTTGTTATATGATCACCGCATTATGTTAACTGGAACTATACCCGACATGTATCTGTAGACCTTATTAGTGCATGATTGCAGCTCTCCATGTAATAGATATCACACTTTTCAAGCAGGACTATTAAATTAGGAAAGAAAAGTGAATAGTTGGACTCTGTTTTCAACACTTGTACAACTTTTACAATATCACCATAACAGGGTTCAAAGTTTTGCATAGAGCCTCGTAGGTTCATAGCCCACAAAAAGGGAATGCATAGCTCTTTGACCAAAGAATGAAAATAACCAATATAACAATATAAGATATTGAAATCACCTCTATTTGAGAAGGAAAAAAACTCACAAAGAATGCAACAACTTATTAACATAATCAAACTTAATGGGCATTAGACATATAAACAAAACGATAGCACCTATTGGAACCTTTGCATTAAGCAATCATAAGAATCTGTATCCATCTGTTAGGAACTACTATAGGAAGTCATTTATCTGCTGTAGACCTTGGTTATTATGATCATTACTTCAATTTCAATTTCTTATCAAAAAATATTTTATAACTCATGCGCTCAAGTGTTATAATCTGACAATTTTACTTGTCCATGACTGAGAGTGTTATAATCTGACAATTTTACTTGTTTATGCTTTATAGTAGCTAGTCATCTCACTTATGTGCGAAGGTCAACTATGTCATGATATTCATTGATCGATATTCATTACATCCTTGTTAAGAATGAGCAGGATTCAGGCACATCTCTATACTTCATCTTCACATATTGGAATATGGGGGAACAACAAGCCCATTGATGAATGTTGTCTAGTGCAGGGAAATTGATGTTACACAGATGGAACATGTAAAGCAAACAACCGAAGAAGCTGCTTCTCCAATCAGAAACAATGCAACCGATTTATGTCATGTTTGTTAACTAACACGTTTGCCATCTAAATTTCCAGGTACGGTATTAGTACACTCCAAACTGCAGTGAACTGTATACATCTGTGGAAGAAATAGAAACACCCACCCACTTGAAAGTAAGGAAAAGGATAAACAAACATGCGTGCCTGCATGTACCCATGGAAAGAAGACTTCATGAAAACATCATAGGCTTAGATCATAACGGTGGCTACAACATATGAAAAGAACATAGACTTTCATTTCTTAGTTTCTCTTAGTCCAAGGGGTTATACTAGTGCCAATTTGGGATTTAAAGATTTGCCTAATATAATTTAGGTGTACTTAATGCCCATGCAAATAATAGTTTTAGCATTTTTGTGCCCCCAATCTGTGCACAATATGGTGGCCAAAGATGATGAAAGAATACTTACAGAACCACGGGTACTACAACCAAAAACTTCCTATTCCGAGTCAGCTGTTTGCCATTGTCCATTTGCTCCCACCAAGTCAAAGTGTTGTACATTCCCTGGTCGTCAGCAAAGGGAGTTCCCTTCTTCCAATGGAAGAAGTGGTAAGTGATCTGAAACACACAGATTTCATAAGGAAAGCTCTAGAAAATCAGAAAGAACCAAATATAAAATATAGAGAGAACTCTGCAGGAAAAAGATAAACTTTATGTGAATACACAAGCAAGTCAACAATAAACAAAAGAAGATAATTTACGGGCCAAAGATCAGAATTAAAAAGAAAAGCCTGTAAAAATATTAAAAAGCAATTTATCATTACAACAATCTAAAACTGAAATGTAAGTATTGGATTACTGTTGCATGCAGATTGCAGATGCAATAATGAAAAGACATTCTTTGATGTCGTTTCTGATTATTTGATCCCCTAACCACACAGCAATGATGCTGTTGTGCTACTAAAGCTTAACTATCATATTACTTAATATTGTTATAAAACTGATGTTGATCAGATGACAAACGGCTTATTTGCTTTCCATCATCTTAAATTATGCATTCTTATTAGTATTTTCCCACCGATTTTCTGCTTACCTTACCACAACCTTCATGCATCCTAGGTTGGGTCTGTCCTTACAAATAAAAAATAAAAAAAATTAGGAGCTCTTTACATGAATCATCTCTCTTTCGCAATTTAGATTTAGTCAGTGCCATATAATAGCCTAAACAATTTGCAAATAAAGTCCTACTGATCACCTCTAACCATGTCATATATAGTCTGTCCCTGCTTCTTTTGACATCAAATGTAAGGATTGCTTTCTCTCGTGAACAACGAATTCACATCTCTACGTAGCATCGTGCATTCCTAAATGAATGAACCCTCCTTATCTACAATTGAAGCCACTCCCACTATAGACCAAAAGTTTTCATTGGAAATCCCGTCTTATCAACGATAATCGCTCATCCACCTTTGCATTCTCATCTCATTTATGCTCAAAGAAGGGTCTTTTGTTTCTTTTGTTTCTTGATAGCCAAAACAGTCTAACAATCACAAAAAACACGCGGACCGTATACATGTCTAACAAAAAGTTAACTTGAAGTTCTACATGTGTCTATAAAATCACAGAGAAATGACCTATAAAAGATCCAAAAGAAATAGTTCTCTTCCAATATATGTTCAAGAATTCCTAAATTCCTTATCTTTTCAATGCAATCCTTATAATAGCTACAAAATATTTCCAACTAACAACATACAAGAATAATTACTTATTGTAGCATTTCCAATTTGAAATAAAGAATCACCGAGAGTTTAGCTTCTTCTATAACATATCTTATGGGAAGTAATATCTTTCGACAGGCAAATTACCTGAAACATATATCTACAACAAGAACTGATTCACAAATTTAATTCAATCAAAAAAGAGAATTTACCCATGACTGCTCACAGCAACAAACCATCGAATCCCAAACATTGCAAAGTGAAATATTTCTCACATGAACAAAGCAACGATAAGCATATCAACCATCCTCAAGCAAGATAGCACCCAAAACTGAAACCGATTACTCATTAGACAAAAACTTTCCCTAACTGCACAAAGCAAATCAAATCTCCCATCAAACTCTTCCAAAAAAGTTGTTCTTTTAGGAACTCATGCGCTCATATTCCCCCAATCAGCAACCCCGATTCAATCAAGAAACCCTATTTTCCAAAACCAAATCATCCAGACCCAAATAAACGCAGCTAAATCAACAAACGCTAAATTCGTAATCGGAGATCAAAAAGGGGTCAGGGGAGGCGTACGGCGAAGTGGAAGAGGTTAACGATGGTCCACGCCATTCCCGGGGAGCACCCGAGGACGGAGAGGACGAGAAGCCACGAGAAAAAGAGGATGAGGATGTAGGTGGTCCACACCCCCGGGTACATGAACCACTCCGTGTTCTTGTTCATATCCGCTGGGGGCACCGCCTCCACGTAGAGCTTCGCCATGGATCCCCCTCTCTCCCTCTCCTCTCCTCTCCTCTCCTCTCTCTCTATCTCTTCGCCCTATGATGGTGATATATATATATATATATATATATATAGAGCGAGAGCAAGAAGACGAAGAGGAAGAGGAAGAGGAATTAGGGTTTGATGGGGTCAATCGAGGAGAGCGAGAGAGGGTGAAAGGGATCGAGAAGGGGGAGAAAACGGTTCAAAGAGGGAGGCGAGAAAGAAACATTATTTAATTTTTTTATTTTATTTTCTTTATTTATTACATTCGACCGGTTTTGCCACGGTTGTTGAATTTTTTTTATATATAAATGATCCTATCAATTTCTATAATAATTATAAAAATATTTTTTTAAAAAAAATAATTATAAAAATAGATCTTTAATAAAATATATTGAATTTTTAAAAAAAAATAATATGAACAGTAAATAAATCACCATATTTAAATATGACGAATTATTCACCGCTTTTGTGTAAGCAAAAAATAACAGAAAAATACTATTTGTATACTAAATTTTTTTGTGTAAATCTTACCAGCTTTTCATCTATAGGCTTGGACTATCTTTTTCTTTATTTTTAGTTAAAAATAAAAGATGATAATAGTAGTATGAAAAAGATGTCATTTGGACGATAAGAATACAAAAAATTAGGGTAATTTCATTCGTACTTCTGAAAAGTTCAAAGTTATCGTAAATGTCCCTGCATAATTTATAATATCAAAATTATTTCTGCAAAAAATCAGTAACTGATAAGTTTTCATGAGTTATGCAGAATGTGTTAATCATTATTAGTTTGCATCTTTGGAATAGAAAATAAATACAATGCTCGAAGAACAGCCATTGAAAATTAATAATTTCGTATTTTACAGCTTTGACTTTGTTATATTCTTTTATTTTTTCTTTATATTTATATTTATTTTTATTTATTTAATATATATTTTTATTAAAAAATTTTATCCGTCGCATCGCGCTGGTTTCTACACTAGTATATAATATATAGGGATAATTATCCTTATACCTCTCAAAACTTTTACACGTATCTTTTTTTTTGTTTCTAAGTATATCTTTTGCATATTTTTTCTTATTAAAAAATAATCATGCTCTTAGTATAGTATTCATTGAGTCATCTAGAATTAAATTCGGATTAAATTTTTTCAAAGTTAAAAAGGAATCAAAATACCTCTTTTAACATTATAAATTATTATGAAGGTAATTATCCCTTTTAAGGGACAATTATTTATATACACATGAAATGTTCTAGACTTTCTTATTTACCTTTTTTAGAAGACTAATATGTAAAGTGCCCTTCTAACATTATAAGTTATTTCAAATATAACGCTAGCTTTAAATTTTATTAGTGATTTATATGTAATTATGAAATTGTGAAGTTGTGATTGCTATGATAATTCACATGTAATTGTGTTGAATTATTGATTTAGCCATGGTAATCTATTTTTTAGCCATAATTGTACTTTTTATAAGCTTAAAAAGAAAGATGATCGCTAGAACATAACCGTTGGAGAATAAACAACAAAATATTTGACATTTTAAGGACAACTAAGAAAAATGAATGATAGTAAAAAAAAATATTTGAATAAGCAAAATAGTAATTTTGTAGAAATATCAACTTTCGTAACAATGCACTATCAGAATCTATTGTAGGGCTATATATTTGAAAGAAATTGGAACATTAAAAGAGTATTTTTCTTTTTTTTAGGGATAATTTCCTACATGCCCTTTAAAACTTCAGAAATATCTTATTTATTCCTACTTTTTTTTTTTTTTCCAATGTACCCTCATTTGCTCCTCCGTTACTCCAAAATATCTTTGCAATTACCATCCGTTAAGTTAATTTGGGTTAAACATGAGTTAAATATCTACCACAGTTAAAAAAAATTAAAATGCCACTTTTTCCCTTAATTTAGGGGGAAATAAGAAATATTGGTGATGGTAGAAGGATATATTTGAAAAGACTAAAAAGCAAAATGCTTTTTATACTCTTAACTTAAGGGCAAATAAGAAAAGTCGGTGATGATAGAAGGGTATATTTGAAAGGGCAAAATAGTAATTTCATAGAGATAACAGAGTTTATCAATATATTTTAACTCTAGAAATATATTAGAAATAGGTTGGAATGTAAAAAATGTATTTTCAATATTAGCCTTCTAAGAGAGGTAAATCAAAAAGTCGAAAAATATAAGCAATTGCCCTTTTTTTTATATTAGTCTTCTTAACGGAACAAGTAAAAAATTGGAACTTTTCACAAGCATATAAGCAATTGCCCTAGATAATATTATCTAAAAATTTTACATGTTATATAATCTTATTGAATAAAATTATCTACAAATAATTAAGTTTTAATTTCTTTTATAAATTTTAAGATAGATTTTTTCATTAGAATTATTTTATTATTTAATAAAATATCCATATACAATGCAGGAATTGATGATTAGTACAATATATGGTTTTTATCTCCATACCCCTCTATTTCCAAAATATATCTACGCTTAAGAATATCCCTATAAATTTTTACTCAATTTTATTCTATTACAGTTTTTTAACCTATCAACCATATTTTATTTTAAATTACTTTAACTCTAGCGGATAAATCGAGTTTTCTAAATCTTGCATAGTTTTGCTTGTCTTTCGTCAAACTAAATGATTATATATAATCAAATAAAAAACTTATTAATTTATCAAAATTCATAATAAAAACTATCTTTCTTAATATTTCTTTTATTGCAAAAAATGTGTTGCTTAGTCACTTCTACAGTACATGAAAACTAAATACCATGCGTATAAACAAAAAGAAAAGTCTCACGATTTAGTAGATAAACAACCTAGGTATGGTGTCTTCATATTACGGAGTATTTTGATATATTCAGATATTTTAAATTTTTAAATGAAATTACTACTGATACTGTGTTAGCGCGTTTGATTTAATACAGTAATATAGTACTGGATTGCAGTGTTTATAGCATTACTATATTTGGTTCAGTCTATAATATTCAGTAATCTTGACAATAAAGTATTGTCTATTTCAAAATTGCCCTTAATCATATTTGACAAACTTTTTTTTACTGTTTACAAATAATATTTTTTACTTTTATTTTAAATAATTTAATTTTTTTAAAAAATTTAAATTTTAAATTTTAAACTTAAACAAAAATATAAAATATTAATATTTTAATTTAAAATATAAATATAAATTTAAAATTTAAAATTCTAAATTTAAAATTTAGAATTCAAAATACAAATTTGGAATTTAAAATTTGAAGTTTGAAATTTGAAGTTTGAAATTTAAAATTTAAAAATTTAAAATTTAAAAGTTAAAATCTAAAAATTAAAAATTGATAGTTGAAAATTGAAAATTAAAATTTAAAATTTGACAATTCAAAATTTTAAATTAAAATTTTTAAAATGACATACTGAAAGGGTTGAAAGAGTAAACTTATAATTTTATATAACATACAAAATTAGTCGTCTTCAGTAATCCAAGATACACACTACTGATAATATTTTTGATGTAATCTTACATCTTTTGTAGCACTTCAACACCGAACATATTACATACCGGATGAACCAAACACAGTAATTCTGGCAGGATTGCCTATAATCTTGCCAAGATAAGCTGAACCAAACGCAAGCACTCTAATAAGAGTATAATAGCAGGATATATATATACACAGACTAGGCTTCTCTCCAGATATAGTTGAAAGTTGCAATCATTGGTTTTCTTTCTCCTCAAGGATTCAGGATAATTTGAAATACTAATCCCGAGAAAAACTGGTTTAATTTTCTGTTTCAGTATTTTTTGGTGGCATTTATTAGTTTGCCCAGAAAACTTCCATCTCATTTCACAATTTTTTTTGGTCATTAGGATAGTGTGTCTTCTTTATGTTACATTGTGATCAAATATATTTGTGATTATACCAAATTTGATAGTTTTAGTTAATTTTAGAGATAAAAATAGAAATAATCAAAAGGTAATAGCTCATAGGGAATCAAATTTTAAAAAACTTAACTAGTATAACTCAAGTAGGGTAAAAAAATAATATAAAAGTTAAAGAGAATATTTCTTATCACACTTGCATTATTGCAATAGAGACTTCAACATAACTTTGTCATGCCCTTCCTTCCAACCTCATGGAAAAACCAATTTTTACCTATTCCACTTCATACTGATTTCGTGATGACCTAAACTCATGGAAAAAGTAAACTTAACTTACCCTCTCAAGTTGATCTTGATATTTAATAAACACTATAAAAAGAAATGTGAGATTAATGCATTTTTACATTCATTCAGCAATATTTCTCTTCTTAAAAATGTTTGGTTATTGTTCTTGCAATGTCGTTCTCGTAGTGATTTTATATTTACTAGCATGCAAATATAAGCCCTCATGCAAAAACCAATTTTCACCTACCTTCCTACCTCATACAAAAATCAATTTTCACCTATCACCCAAACTCATGCAAATGGTAAGCTTAACTTATCCTCTCTAATAACACTATAAAAAGAAATGTGAGAAATCAATTTTATATTCATCCAACAATATATCTCTTTTTTAAATATGTTTAGCAATTGTTCTTGCACTGTCATTCTTGTAGTAGTGATTTTATATTTGCTAACCGGAGAAGTCGTATTAGCAAATTATGTAAATAATGTACTTTTATCTAAATATCCATACTTCAGTAAATCAAACATGGATTATGCATCAGGCATGAGGTATATATCCGTGCCATGTCGTGTTTGTCTATTTTTTTATTTATTTTTTATTTCTAAAATTTTTAATACTAGTTTATAAAGAGTATATAGTTATTTATTTAATTTATTACCAAATAAACTTTAAATAGCTTTTAGATAGTTTTCTAAGAAAATGTATTTTAAAGTTGAATAGTTTTGAGGGGAAAAAATTGGAAATATAAGGTGCACCTTATATTTCAGTATTTCAAATTTGAATAGTTTTGAGGGAAAACTATTCAAATTTGAAATACATTTTCATAAAAAACTATATAAAAGATATTTAAAGTTTATTTGGTAATAAATTAAATAAACAACTATATACTCTTTGTAAACTAGTATTAAAAATTTTAGAAATAAAAAATAAATAAAAAACAGACAAACACGACATGGCACGGATATACCTTGCCCTGATGCATAATCCATATTTGATTTACTGAAGTATGGATATTTAGGTAAAAGTACATTATTTACATAATCTCCTAATACGACTTCTCCGACTAGCAAATATAAAATCACTACTACAAGAATAACAGTGCAAAAACAATTGCTAACATATTTAAAAAGGAGATATATTATTGGATGAATATAAAATTGCTTTCTCACATTTCTTTTTATAGTGTAATTTGAGAGGGTAAGTTAAGCTTACCATTTGCATGAGTTTGGATGATAGGTGAAAATTGGTTTTTGCATGAGGTAGGAAGGTAGGTGAAAATTGGTTTTTGATATTTGCATGAGTTTGGGTGATAGGTGAAAATTGGTTTTGATAGGTGAAAATTGATTTTTGCATGAGGTAGGAATGTAGGTGAAAATTGGCTCTTGCATGAGTTCGGAAGGTAGGTGAAATTTGATTTTTGCGTGAGATTGGAAGGAAGGGGTGGGTACATGTAGGATTTAGTCATGGAGATTAATGTATATGTATAGATGTATAGATAATTTGAAAAAACTAAAATAAAAATTACTATTATTAATTATTTTTTATATCTATTTTATTTAGCTAAATATATATAAGCATGATTATATCTTTCTTTACTTTTAAAATTTAAAATTTAAATCTTGATATTTTAATTTAAGATCTAAATTCAAATTTCTAGTTCCAAATATAAAATCTAAATTTGCAAATTGAAATTTAAAATTTAACATTTGAAAATTTGAAATTTAAAATTTAAATATTAAAAATTTAAAACTAACCATTTAAAATCTAAAATTAAACTTAAAATTTAAAATTTTAAAATTTAAATAAAAAAATTGAATCTTGAATTTTTTAAATTTTGAAATTTGTGATTTTTAAATAAAAAATTATAATTTTAAATTCTAAAATTTTGAAATTTAAATTTTATATTAAATTTGAGATTTGAAATTTAAAATTGAAATTTAATATCTAAATTAAAATTTTAACTTTTGAAATTTAAAATTTCAAAGTTAAAATTTAAATTTTAAAAATTCAAATAAAATTTAAATTTAAAATTTTAATCTAAGATCAAAATAAAACTTTTAAAATTTTAGTCAAAAAATCATAATCATATTTTAATAAATAGGTTTGAGCAGTTTCTGCTGATTTTAAAATTTAGAATTCGAAACGCTCTATGAGTGCCATCTCATGCACGACTTTTAATGAAGCCTGACCCGTTCGATCCACCTCGACCGGCGCGGATCGGACCGGTTGAAGAGCCCGAGCCGGTCCGACGGTTCACCGTTTAAACCGGTTCACTGCAGTGATGAGAGATTTGGGGCGCCTCTTCTCCTCCAAAACTCTCCGTCGCCCGAACGGGCGATTCTCCCCCTTCTTCATCATCCCTTTCGTAAGAAACCCTAATTCCTCGTTATCTCTCCCTCCCAAATTACAATTACAATTATGGTGTGAGTACGAGAATGGGAACGGCTACTGTTATAGCGCACGGATCTTCTTGTCGATTTTGTCCAATTCTATGCGGAGGGGCGCAGGGGAGTGGGATGAGAACTTGTGCGGAGGTGGGCGTGACGTGTAAACGACCATTTACCCCTCCAAGGTACAGTTGATTTTAATCAAAATTTGGCTCTTTCATAGCGAAGCATGCGCGTTGTGTAATTTGATGCAGCAAAAGAGATTTTTTTTAAATAATAATAATAATAAGTTCCATTGCTTTGAGTGCTATGCTTGCTGTTTGATAACATTCATGAATATGATTGTCATTGAACAATATGTGACCATATCCATTTAGATTCATTAGAATGTTATTGTACAGTATGTGATTGATATAAGGCAAAAAGATACGGAGCTTATTTTCAGTGGATTATCCAACCTATCAAAATTTTAATTTTACTATCGAACTTTTCAATTTGTTTGATTTTAGTTAGACAACGCTACTTTAACTTCAAAATTTAAGCTAATTGTCAAATTTAATGAATTTATAGTGACGAAAATTGCATGAAGTATGCCAACTAAATTTGTAAATTTTGAAGTCAATATGCCATTGATTGACTCAAATCAAAATTTTTCAAGGTTGGGTTATAAAATAAAAAGTTTGAAGGTTCGGTAGTCAACTCAAATTGGTACATAGTTCAGGTAAGTTCTATATGTTTTTTATCTTAATACAACAACCTAGCCCGTCAGTATTAATAGCTCGTTAGATTCAAAACGCTAATCTAAAATGTTTAAATCTAGTTATTATTATTATTGAAGCCTTTGGTCCTTATATTTTTATAAGCAGTTCTTTTTCCATCCGAGACTATTCGGACGTCACAATTATTGCCGAAGAATATAGGCCTGCACTTACAGGAACAATAAATTATAGGAAACAATAATATGCTATTGGCTCTTGAGCAAGCATTTAAGCAAAAATGATTTGTTTGCAGAAATACCTGGAGTAATGAAGTAGGCTTGTACATTAACAGGCTTCCTTGTTGGTTTTTCCCCCGAATTGTGTAGCTGTCAGGTAAGAAGTTACAGATGGAGGATTGCATTTGCTCTAGACACAGGAGGAGGAGGAGCATCTCCCGACCCTAACGACGAAAATAACCTCGAGGGAGAGAACCGAGGCCTTGGCAGGACGAGGTTGGGCACCATAGCTGGAGCTGCTGCGAGGCAGCTTCTTGAGAAGCTGAACGCCGCCAGAAAGAACTTTCCCATGAAGATATTCCTCCTCCTCTTGGGCTTCTACACAGCTAATGCTCTCGCAACCATCCTAGGCCAAACTGGCGATTGGGACGTTCTTGTCGCCGGTGTCGTTGTGGCTGCGATTGAAGGGATCGGCATGCTTATGTACAGAAAGCCGTTCACGATGCCTGTTGGAAGGTTCCGGTCTTTGGTTGCGATGGTAAATTATTGGAAAGCCGGCATATGCCTCGGTCTGTTTGTTGATGCCTTCAAATTAGGGAGTTGAGCAATTTAGGCTTGAGCCATGCTGTATCGTGATCACTATTTGGTCATTGAGATTGATCAGAGTATGTGTCGGATCGGGTGCTCAAATGTATCAGCTCACAAAATTTTTGCTTGCAGTGTAACCTGCCCCTGAGACTAACTTCGCACAAATCGGTTGATACCTCGTGAGGCTTGATCACTTTTCCCCGTTGAGTTGGAGCTTTTCATCTGTGCGCAAGCTGTTTCGGGCGAGTATGCTGATGATCAATTTGATGTCTATTATTGTTTCTTTCCACCTGTAGCAATCCTGCATGCGGATGTAAACAATTTTTGTCCCAATTCAAAAGTTTGTTTGTAAGGTGTGCTCATTCTTACTGAATTGGCGGATGTTGCTATTTTCAGAAATTCTCTACAACATATCATCTTGTTTAGATACTTGTGAGATTGAATATAGGGAGTTTTACATCCCTAGAAGGATGATTGCACACAATTGTTCAGGTTGCTTTTCCATATATAATAGAGTTCACTATTCCAAACTGCAGCTCATAAGAGATTCGAAAAGAATATATATTATTGATTCTCTATATTGTTAGTTCCTGTACAGCAATAATTGAATCTCGACAAGATGAATATGTGGTACATGCAAATCATACAGTTTAGAATTTGGCACATGGATTGATGCCAACCAGCAAATTTTACATAAAAGTTTCATAAGGACCTGTCCATTTTCTAAACATATAAGGCTGCTACATTACTTGTTAACATTCTCAAGAGTTAAGAGCTCCAAGGACTCTAATATGCGCCATGCTTGGTTTCGAACTGCAGTCGATCTCTGCTCCGGATCAAGGGTTGAGCCAAATTGGCCTGCAGTCCGCATAAGCGACGCGCGTTTCTCCCCAAGCCAATCCCTGATATCTTCATGTACTGATTCTTCTTTTTCATACACATGCTCGGTTAGTAATAGCGGGAATTCGGCGCATTTCAGCCTGACAAAAGCATGGAAAGCACCAGCACGAGCATTGAGGAAGGGCGAAATGTCCGATACTGAATAGGTTATACCATAACTTTACATGGATATGAACTTCACAAAAAAAAAAAAAAAAATCACAAAGATGGAAATTTAAGTGATTAACCTAATATTATCATCCTTCTGGTCATCCTGCATAAGTTCTGAAATTAGTTTAATCCCTTGGTATTCCTCAAAATCCTACAGGAGTAAGATAAGAGATATCGAATGGGAATATGAACAGAGCAAAAGAAACTTCTCATGCAACAAGACACGTCAAAACAGGCTTTTTTTTTTTGAGAAATAGGTAGCACGCTACCCGCTTCGTTTATTTTATTTAAAAATAAAGGAAATATTATTCAACTAGGATTCGAACTTGGGTCTCGGATACCAACCACCGAGCTTTTGGCCACTTGCTCTAGGGACGGTCAGTGGTGGTAGGAGGGCTTTTTAACTTCGCCGGCTCTACACCAAGTATATGGTCGAAACTCACAGCGCAATCGCCCGTTGATTGTCGCAAGCTGTTGTCAAAGAGAACCGGAACAACTGCGAACGGGAATTAATAAGTTAATATCAGTCCAAAGAAATTGTTGGTGATCTCGACAAGCATATAACGGTAGCAATTTTGTACTTTGTTATCAGATTATCACACAAACGATATGTAGTGCATCTCTGCTGAAATCATATTACATTTCTTGAACAAAACAGTTATATTAAGACCATTCTTCAATAAACAAGATCATATAGCGAGTTAAACATGTTAAAACTCGATTTTTTAGCATCATCCCCGTCACGATCAACTTGCTATTTACCAAGCAATTAATATAACGGTTATGGGAAATAGACCCGTTTGAGTTTGGGGGAAATTTTTCTTTTCTTTTTTCTTTTTTTTCCCTCCTCTTTGGGCTGGTGGAAATTATTGCGTGGACCGGATAACTATAGACCGGTTCTCTATAAAGGATCTATTTTGGAACTGTAGAAATATTAGGGTGCCTAAAGTTAAAATATTAATAATAATAAAAAATTATAACATATTATTCAATTATATTGCGATTCTATTAGAAAAATAAACCATTAAATAAGCAGATTTTAAAACTGAAGGGATACAAATATTTTGATATGTATAGAAAATTACTATACATTAAATTATAACGTTTATCTAAACAGAAGATATAAATTTGTCTAAATGTATAGTTAGATCACCGGGTATAAAAAAAAATTGTATTGAACCAGTATACGAACATTCATCATAAAATCTCCAAAATTGAAATTTTAGTTGTAATCGATAATAGTATCTAAATGACCAATACACTCAATATAACATATTTCAGAAATATATTTCTTATATTGTATCTAAGAGCATCTTTATTCTATATTACATTTAATTATTTTATTTTTATTTAAAGTCCCCTTCTACTGAATAATATTAGGGGTTGATTTTTTTTTTTTTAACGAAATGGTTGACCCGGTGCAGGAAGAGAATCCCCATTAGTTGGTCTTCTGAGGTCGACCCGCAAGATTTGCTGGTGGGGCTTCTCCGCACCGTTAGTGCTTCGCACGTGCAAAATGGGGGACAAAAATTTGGTGGGCATGGTCGCCAAACAATTTTCTTTGGGGACAGTGCCGATGGGCGCCACGTGGTGTGCGGCGCCCATCGCGACCGTTTTTCAGAAAGAGAGAGAAAGGAGAAGGGGGGTGGTGATGGGCGCCCGTACACACGCGGCGCCCATCCGCATCCGTGCCCAATTGTTTGGGCACGAATGCCCACAAAATTTTTGTCCCAAAATGGGCATCTGGGAAATATGAATTGGGCTCATTAAGACCCAGGCCCCTTCTTTTATTATTTTTTCCACATAGTTCATAAATTTTTTTTTGAGAGATAGGTAGCACACTATCTGCTTCGTTTATTTTATTTAGAAATAAACTTAGCTAGAAATATAAATCAACTGGAATTCAAACTTGAGTCTTGGGTACCAATTATCAAGCCCTTTGCCACTTGCTCATCGGTATAGTTCATAAAATTTTATTTTAGATTAATGAGAAAAAGAGTAACGTACGTTGTACTAAATTTATGCATTTGTTGAAACAGATGGAACCTTCTACACAAACACTCATAAAACAAACTTATAACACGTGTAATCATACTGAACGCGAGCGAACTAAGTTTAAACTTGGCCCGTTTATTAACTAAGCCATTCGAGCCGAGTTATGAGCGAAACACGGGTTGTTCTCGAATAACTAAGCTCAATGAATAGCCCTAATCTCACGAATTAACAAAAATGCCCTTACTAATGCTAATAAATAAAAAAAAGAGAGTTGACATTGTCCCAGATTGGCTCGAGTTATATATGCTTTTGAGCATTCAAATTAAACTATGACAGTTACAAGTCTTTGGTTTAAATACATATCGGGTTTAAAATGTTTCGTGAAAGGCAAGGTATGAGATTTGGAATATGATACAACTGAGTTAATGGGCAAATACATAATAGTATTAAGTTTAAAAGTGCAAATCAGCTTAAAAGATTCACCTAACAAAAATTTGACAGGTCAACTATGACTCTACTACAATAGAGCTCGTGGGTGGGTAAAAGTTGTAAATGTCGGGTTCGGGTCTAAATACTGAGTCCACTATAAAAAATTTGACTGTATACCGTTTCGAGCCTTAAATATCTCTCGGTTAACAACTGGTTTCGCCGATTCACGGATAGGGCCAACCTGGGTTTCGATCCTTCTCAATTACTTCCGGAGCAACAGGCTGAGCTGCCACATTTTCATTCGCTGATCCAGAGCACCGCTCTGTCCGTATCGGGTGACTCGACTTATTGGCGCTGGAGCTCCAACGGTATGTTCTCGGTACGGGTGCTTATGATTTTTTTATTTTTGGAGGAGTGAGCGACTGCAAAATTCCGCATCTGTGGAAACTAAAAATCCCTTCGAGGGTCAAAGTATTTCTGTGGATTGCTGCTCGAAATAGAATTTTTACTGCGAATACTCTTGCTAGGAAGGGCTGGTATGGCCCGTCTATGTGTGCTCTATGCTCTAGCAATGAAGAGACCCTAGAACATATCCTTTTCTCCTGCACCTATGCGAGATCTGTATGGAACCGGATCACTCGGGGTTTTCGAAGCGCACAACATCTGTTACCGTCCAACTTTTCTGGCGACTTATCTACTCGGTGGATTCGAGCAAGAGGGTCTTTGAGGGGGCGGCAAATTACTTTCTTTGATGTGTGTTTTGCAGCAGCCTGCTGGGAACTATGGAAGCAGCGGAACATGAGAATATTCAATGATTGGACAACACAAAGCGATGAACTGGGAAAAGGGGTCCTCAGCATGGTGAAACTTTGGACTTCGGTGTTCTGGAACCCTTAATTTGCCAAGCTCTTGGTCCTTCTCCTTTTCACCCGTAGTTTTCTGCTGGTTTCTTGTTACTGTCCTGTTCAGGTCGGCGTAATTGCGTAATTAGTTGGTTTGTTGCGGTCTTTGTGTAAGAGTCCAGGTCCAACCGAAAGGCGAAGTTGTATTGTGTTCCATTTCGCTTTTCGATCCTTTGTTACAAAATAGGGTTCACCCTTGTTTACTCAAAAAAAAAACTATAAAAAATTTGTTAGGGCCCGTTGGGACCGACGAACAATTTGTTTATCATATATCTCATCCATATATAAGGTCATATTTCGATGTCGGAATAAGTTATTCAGTAACAATCTATACGATCTGAAAAAAGTTAAGAGCATGATCAAATGTTTAAAATACAATAGTATAGTCAACATTCAAGTTATTTTCGAAATAAAATAAATTATCTAGTGATTGAGATATACTATTCAATGAACTCAAAAATTGAAAGACCATTTAAAGAGTGAAAATCAAACTCCTAATTACCTTCTAACTACACAAAAAAAAATTTCATACTGATTAAGTTATCTTCGAATAACTTATTCTGGCATCCAAACAAGACCTAAGAAAATAAATTAATCGAGAATTCAGCTTCACAAGATGGATGCCACAAATATATATCAAGATGGGTTGGCCCGATGCTCGCTTCGAAAAGAGTTCAAAATTGAGGCATGGCCCATCATACTGGGCCGATAGAATCTGTCCTTTGCTAGTTACTACTAGTCACTTATATGAATAAGGGTATGTTTTGTTTCCGAGAGGTCGCGAGTGCGCTGAACTGTCGAGTTCGTTGTTTACTTCAGATCTCGACTTTGCAGTACTGGAGGTTTGCTGAAGTTAAATGCCTCTACTCTCCGGCACCACCGCTCGCTCGAAATGCTCTCACCTTCGCACTCTACGTGAAGATGCTAATCTCAATAGACAAACTTTGGTTAGGCAAAAATGCTGAAAGACAAGTGGCCTGGTACGGTACGGTAAGGATGCGTTTGGTTCATGCTGCCCTGCCATGATTACTGAAAATCTAATACAAATTTTTTCATATCATTACGTTTAGTTCATCTCACATATAATTTTTTAAGTAACGCAGAATTTTTAACAAAACAGAATTTTCCAAAAAAAAAAATTATAGGAGAGGGGGAGGGAATCTTGCATTATTTGTTGTGGATTATCCTGTAATTTATAAAAAAATTTAAAATTAATCCTTCCCACTCTCAAACCTCTTCCGACCTCTTTATTTTCTTTCTTTTTTTTTAAGAGATAGGTAGCATGCTACCGTTTCGTTTATTTCATTTAGAAATAAACTTAGCTGGAAATGTGAATTAACTAGAATTTGAACTTGGGTCTCGGGTACCAACTATCAAATCCTTTGCCACTTGCTCTAGGGATGGTCGGTGACCTTTTTATTTTCATCGCACCAAAACTTGAGTAGCAATCCTTATCTCTATTCTGTAGATCTCTCTCTAGTTCTCTATCCGTTTCCTCCCAAACACTTGCTCGCCGGGACCAAGCACAATAATTTTACATGTGTCGTAATCCAATATTATCTTTCTGAATTAAATTAAGCGTAGCAATATCCTATTAATAATAATCTGATTCATAAAAATTTAAAATTTTAATTATATAAAATAATTAGAAATACTGCGGCGTCCAAAATTTCAAACCAATGTATTAAAATTAGTGTCGCAACAGTATTGAGGTGACACTAAAACTGGATCAGCCTTTCTGACTCGCTCAATAAAATATAGCTATAGCGAGCACAATCAGCTTAGGCGATATTTGGTTCCACGTAAAAATAAGCGGTAAAAATAGCTCACACCCTCATCGATCCCAGCGCCCAAAAATTAAAAAAAAATATATATTTTTTTTTAAAAAAAGAAAAAGGTTATTTGGTGCTGGTCGCGCGACACCCGCGAAAAAACCATCATGATTGTGCTTGAAAAAATCGAGGAATGAGCAGTAAAGAAAAGCTGCTAACCGAAAAAGCTTAAAGAAAAAAAAAAAAGAAAAAAGAGAGAGAACAAAAAATTAAAAAAGGTTAACGGAGCAGAGAGAGAGAGAGAAAGAGAGAGGAGAGAGAAAATAGTCACTTTACTGCCTTACTGATTACGTTACCATCGCATCATCATCATCATCATCCGGACGATTAATCATCCCCCATGTCCGCAACCCATCACGCTGGACCTGGTCCACCATGAACCCATATATATATATATAGAGAGAGAGAGAGAGAGAGAGTAGGGCTAGAATACTTTTACAAGTATCACCCAAGTGATACTTGTGTGTTTTTAGCCATTGGATCTACTTTTTGATTACTAATAGTCCTTGGATCAAACACTATTCCACCTACCACCACCTACCACCACCTACCACCATCATCTCAACCTCACATTTCTCCATCCAAGGGCTAAAAACACACAAGTATCACTTGGGTGATACTTTTACAAGTATTCTAGCTCTACTCTCTCTCTCTCTCTCTCTCTCTATATATATATATATATATGTGTGTGTGCGTGTGTGTGTGTGTGTAAAGAACTGGTGAGCTGGTAGAAGCAAATGGAGAAAATGTTTTCGATGAGAGAATTTTCAAATTGATGATCGACTCTTTTAGACTTGATTTAGCGTATTTCAAATATGTAACAAATAAATTTTACGATTTTTCAATATTATTTAACTAGTGTTCGAAAAGGTGTAAAATCAGTGGCTAGAAATAAAAATTTTACAGAAAATGATGATATAGTACTAAAATTTTCAATCTGATTTAGATAGTATAAAATATTTTCTAACAAATTTTATTTGATTTGAATATTTTTATACAGTTAAACTTGAAAATGACAAACATTAATCATTATAAATAATTAGGAAAACTTCAAATACCCCCTCTGTGGTTTCACTTTTTCTCACTTTAGTACCATGTATTTTAAAATGTATCAAGTTAGTACCATGTGGTTTCGCACATTCTCACTTTAGTACCCTGCGGTTTAAAGTGTATCAAATTAGTACCATGTGGTTTTACACTTTCTCATTTTAGTACCATAAGGTTTAATATTTCATTAAGAAAAAAATAAAAGTGTAGGGTACTAACTTGATACAAAAATAAAACCGCAGGGTAGTACTTGATATAAAAATAAAATCACAGAGTACTAACTTGATACACTTTAAAACACAGAGTACTAAAGTGAGAAAGTGCGAAACCCCAAGGTGGGTTTTTCAAGTTTTTCCTAAATAATTAAATTTGAACTTTATCGATCGCTAGGTAAATAATATCGAAAAATCACAAAATTTATTTTCTAGATACTTCAAATATGCTAAATCAAATTTAATGAAGACGATCGTCGATTTGAAATTTTCATTATAAAAAATGGCTTAAGAGTACGACAATCCTATGACCACAGCAACCCTGCTATGTGTATTCTGAAACTCAAAAATTTGAGCAGGTGATGTAGAGGACAATTTGAGAATCATTCTTTTCAGTGAGCCGGTGGATCGGGTTCATGGAGCTTTCTCCCTATGTCGCCCTATTCTATCGACCAGGCCACGTGTCCGTAGCGAGGGTGACGCCGACGCCGGCTCGAACCGGGAGCAGGAGAGGGGGGCAGCGGCTGAACCGGACCGGCCGCTTGCCCCCGAACCGCCCGGCATCGAGCCGACACCCGGCCGGCCGGGGCTCAGACCCGCCGGTCCGAGGCCCGAGGAAGGGGTCCTGGGTGGACGCGACCGGGCTCATTGGGGCCGTCGCTTCCTGACACGCCACGTGGAGGGGCCTCGGCCCTCCGATCGAGGTGGTGGGCTTTCTTTGTATTTTTTTTTTAAAAAAATTAATTACCTATTCCTATGGATGATCTCGTGGACCAACATTCCCTTACCCCTTTTGATGTACCTTTTGATGTACGTATTTAATGATAAGCCCAGTATTATTACCAAAAATAATTATAAACCCAAGTTTCCATTGTTCAAATCCAATATGGAAAGAAGAGTTCATTTGATCTAGGATTGTAGATATTTATTTATTTTTACAGACTCAGTGCACAAAAAATTTTGTACGAATGATTTAATCAATATATTTGAAAAAAAAAGTACATTTCAACATCCCACGTACTTTGCGTCTTAATACACACTTATTTTCTACAAATAAAATAATTTGCAATCGTTTGAGTGTAGACCAAATACCTGAACATTGAGCAAACATATTGCGTAACAATCGCGAGAGTAGCTAGAGTGTTTAGGCCTGCGCAAGGCCAAATTGGCTGTGCCACTTATTACTACTATATATTGCTCTTATCAAGGTTGAACATTTTAATACCCACCGACCGTCCTTAGAGTAAGTGGTAAAGAGCTTGGAGGTTGGTACCCGAGACCCAAGTTCGAATCCTAGTTGATTCATATCTCCAGCTAAGTTTATTTCTAAATGAAATAAACGAAGCGGGTAGCATGATACCTATATCTCAAAAAAAAAAAAAACATTTTAATATCCAACTGTAAATAATCTTGTAATATATAGATATTCGGATGCGAACCTTATGTGCTTAAATTTATAGAGCTTGCTGTCACAGACTTAGTAATTTTGTTTGTCAAAACCTGTGCGGCGCCCGCTTTCCTTCGTGAAGATGGACAAATCTGTCTCGATCTTGCTAATACGGGCCTCCGCGCTATCAAAAATTAAGTATAAGAAAGAGAGAATGTATCTGTAATTTCTATTTCTATATAGTAGAGTATTTAGTTTTTACAAACTTTCTATCCCCCTCTCTCTCTCGTTTACTCTTTCTTGCTCTTATAGGCTATGTTTGTTTCAACGCAGATAGACTTGGGGTGGAAATGGACTTTGGGTTGAAGTGGAGTTTAGATCAAAATTAATTCACTTCTGTTGTTTGTTTCTAACTGTGGAAATGTAGTTCTGTGAGTTCTGTTGTTTGTTTGATAAAAAGTAGATGACGTAAAATGTGTAGCTCTCCACCCCTGGTATACTTACCTCCGAAGTGATATTATTGTCTATTTTGTAATTTAGTGAATAATAAATTATAATAAATAAAAATTATTATAATTATATATGTATATAATTATATATATGTATAATTATAAAATAAAATTTTAAAAAATTATATTATTTGTTTGCATATAAATTATAATAATGTAACAAATAAAATTCTAAAGTTAAAAAATTATTAACATTTAACAAATTTATTTTTTATCATTTTCTAAATATACAAATTGGACAAAAAAATATAGTAAAATTTACCTAACCAAATTTGATCACATTACCTAACCAAATTTAACATGCTCCTTTGCCTTTTTGCACTTCACCGGAATTGACTTCTCCCCGTGGGAGAGCGAAGTCAATTATCCTATTTTGGATGAACTCGACTTTCGGCCGTAATAAAATTACGGCAAAACAAACAACGAAAGTGATAGTTTACGGCGTAAACATCTTCCCCCCTCTCCACTTCTCCCTCACTTTCACCCAAACAAACACACCATAGCTTTTGAAGACGTGGAGGTTCGGACTAGTAAGATGAAGACAGACTTGCTCATCTTCGAACAGGAAGGCAGGCATTACACGGACTTTGCAAGCTAAAAGCTTAAGTCCGTGACATCACGCACTGTGGCTAAATAAATAGAAATAAATTGTCACCTAATTACAGAACTATTAAATTATGGGGGATGATATTACAAGTCCCTAGGATTAATTATATATATATATATATATATATATAGAAAGAGAGAGAGAGCCTAGAGCTACTATACTTTTATGAATATAGGCTTCTATGTACTCATAAGTTTTCGATCATTGGATAAAGGAATGATTTACACTACTAGAATTATTTAGAAACCAAATTTCATAAATTTTTTATTTTATTTGCCTAGAAAACAAATAACCTCAAAATGAACCGTTGAAAATAAAAATCTTATAAAAAATAATGATAAAAGACTCAAATTTTAAATCGAAAGTATTTTTGTTACTCTTGATATTAAGTAGAATTTTCTATTAAAGTTTCATATAATTTGGATTCTTTTTACACCATTGAACTTATAAGCGTGTCACATCAACCGTTAAAATAGTTATTTTTTAGACTATTTAATTACTTGGTAAATAATGTAAAAAATTATAAAATTTAGTTTCTAAATAATTCTAATAGCATAGATCTTACTTAACGAAGCAGATTGTTGAATCGGATGTCTTGATCATCGAAAATAATTTACAAGTACAGAATCCTTCATGCTTTCGAAAGCACAAAAATTGTACTCTATATATATATATATATATATAGAACTAGGCTACTATGCTATAGCACCAAGCTATTGGTGCTATTAGTTTTTTAGCCCTTGGATTGAAAAATGTACGGTTAGGATGATGTAGGCCCCCTAGGGTTGAGTGGGTGGTTGGTTGAATAGTATAATATAACGGGCAAAAATAATCAAAGGGATTAATCTAAAGACAGAAAACTTAATAGCACCAAGTGTTTGGTGCTATCGATAGCATAGCAGCCAGACTATATGTACATATATATATATATAGTAGCGGTACTATGCCATCGAAAGAATAAAGTAGTTGATGCATCCGATTTTTTAGCCACTAGATCAACCTCATTGATCATTTCTAACCATTAGATTAATATTATTAACCAATGGGGACCATTCAACCCTAGAGAGACCACTCAAACCTAAGGGGACCGCTATCATCCCAACCGTAGAACTTTTGATCAAAGGGCAAAAAATCGAAAGCACCAACTACTTTATACTTTCGATAGTATAGTAGCTCTACAAAGTGATATATATATATATATATATATATATATATATATATATATATATATATATATATATATATATATATATATATATATATATATATATATATATATA